>NC_092252.1:11887111-11954611 GCF_036320965.1 Panulirus ornatus | reverse complement strand
CAGTGGTGGACTTTGCTGTTGTGTATGTCTCACTGAGGAGTTACCATGAGAACATTTGGTCTGTTGCTGTTATCGTATTTTCTGCTTCATTATCAGTTCTGGAGAAGGTTTTGCGTATCAAGACTACGTAATACGGAGTAATTTGCTTTGTGGTAGTGTATGCGAGTCTTTCTCTCGTTAAGGAGGAGGATGTTGCGTGGGAAGATGCGTCCATGAAAGTGTTTCTCTTAAACAGATTGTCTTAACTGATGGTTCCGTGGGGCCAGCGGAAGACAGCGACTGGGACGTATGTAATTAGAATAAGCATGAACTGTAGGGTTGGGTTGGGTGTGGCGCGGAGGGATGACGCAAGGTAGCCGCCGTGCCTCCACTCTCCCTTACCCCCACTCCCCTCCACGCCCCTCTACCTGGGCGTGGTTGTTGCCGTAGTAGACTCGTGCTACAGGAAGCTTCAGCCCGCCGGAGGCAATTTTCCGGCCGGGTTAGGAACAGTGTCATGGGTCTGGTGGATGTTGGTCGCCCGACATGCACCTTTGATCGTGGGGACCTCTGCCACACCCCGCGCCTCATCTGTAACCAGATCTGGTACAGCCACAAAACAGATCCAGGGAAAAAGAAAAAAAAAAACATGCTACAGCTTTTGTTCAGCTGTGCTACAACATTGCTGTATACAGGCCCGGTACAAACAAGTTACAGCTCCACTGTAAACACAGCAAACATTCGGTACATGCATCCGATGAATACCATACACCTTCATCCGCTGCTTGATGCGTTTATACTAGTGAGGACCTGAGTTCAGCCGCAGTTCAACCACAGTACAACCCTGGTACATCCATGTCCCACCACGGGTTCAGATACACCTTAGAAACAAAGGTGAAAAAGAGGGCAAATGAGAGTTGGGGTGAGAGAGTATCATTAGATTTTAGGGAGAATAAAAAGGTGTTCTGGAAGGAGGTAAATAAAGTGCGTAAGACAAGGGAGCAAATGGGAACTTCAGTGAAAGGAGCTCGTCACAACCTTAGTGATGTATGCCATCCGACCACAGCACAACCGCATTATTAATTCACGATAGACCCACAGCTACGCTCCAACAGCATGACCGCCACGTTAGTACAACCAGGCAACAACTCATTACAACTTTCCCCTAACCCACAGCCTACACCTGGGCAACATTACACCCACATCAGTACCCTGGAACAGCCAGGAAACAGTATTGTACAGACGTGCCACCACTACACAACCTGGGACCTTAGATTTCTATTCCCCACTTCGCTAGATTGTCACATCTGATTCCCAGATTGTGATCCACTTGCTTCGAAATTTGATTCGAACCTTTGATTTTGACTCGTCCATGCGCCAGATTTTGATCCACGTGTCGCTTGATTATGATCCTCCTGTTCTCTTCTATTATCCCCACGGCTCAGATCCTACCCATTTTGCCATGGCTTTTGACCCTCCCCGCATCCGCGACGCAAATTTCGTCAGACTCCCCGTGTTTTCATCTCTTACACCCAGGATGTCATATCGTAACTGCCACGTTATTTTTAGACGCCAGATATTCATATTAAAACCTTTATTAAAACCTCAGGACACGCTCACTCTTGCCCCTCGCTACCCCAGGCCGTCAACCCCCAACTTATATCCCGACACAATAGAAGGCTGTCCCAGAGTCGTGTGTATCACCGTCCATCACCTTACATTGTATTCTGAGATCGGAGATGATACCTTTGTGTTGCATTTGTTTACCCTGATTCCCAGTCTTCCTCCTAATTACGCTTACGTAAATCTGTCATCATAACTTCGTTTCCTATTATTGCCCTAATCATAGTCGTTATAACCCTTCACCCTGATCTGCACATACCCACGATCGATTCAGTCTCCCAGGTTTGTCTCTCTGCTCCGTAACTGTGGACCGATGATCTCGAATTGATATCCCAGCTCCCAAGATTGTCTTCACACACCTTAGATAATAGCCACTCATATTAGTTTATATTCGTTGCCCCTTAGATCTTTTGTTTTATCCCCGGCGCCCCTGAATCACGCCCTTAGATCGGAGCTTTCGTTTTGCCTTCTCAGATATTCAATACATGCAAATTCCTGTATCCAGGATGCATGAGATCCCTGCGGCGGTCGTTATGTTGTATAATGGAAGGGTCGTCGTGAGGGACCAGGTACGACTGGACACCACTCCTGGTGGGGCTTGACCTGATCTCCCTCGGCCCGACCACTGGCTGACTTCTCGACCTCGCAACTCATAATTAAAACTCTTTGTCTCCTTACCCTCCGTCAAGGGGTTCCTCCTCCCACCCATCATCGTTCCCTGCCATCCATAATGGTTCTTGCAACCCGTCATCGCCTCTGCCACCCGCCATGGGTCTTTCCACCCATCTTGGGCCCCCATCACCACCTATCATGACCTCTGCCGCCCATGCAACCACACAGTCTAGTATTTACGGCAGCTCTTGCGTCTGTTTCACCAACTACTGTCCGCCCTCTCTCATGTAAGAGCTTGACTGGATAGAACGTTGGTAGTCACCTTAGCCAGGTGTTAGGGAGGCATCGACCTGGGGGGTGTTGCCAGTACTACCTGCCTGGGCCTCGGTGGGGTTTGTGACGGGTACGCAGTGAGCAGGTCCTCAGTGGCTGTCTAATCCTTCCGCCTCACTCTCACGTGGCCAGCTGGCTCTCAGCCCATAAACAGACAATCTCTCCTTTCCATGCATAACACTTCACGACACGTAACTCACACGACTCGTTTTTTTGGGAATTGTATATTTCCTGCAGTTGCCGCTACGCGCCCACCCTTCCTTATTGGCAGAATCTCTTCTCAAGCGCCAGATTAAGTAACACCCTCTCCCGCAACACAGTGGAGCAGGTGCCTGTGCTCCCAGTCGTTCACTCTTGCTGTACCACCCTGAGCACTTCTGAGTCCCTGCGTTCCACCCGACTCCCCTCTCCCTACGGTCACTCTCCCTAGCTTTACCTACTTTCTATCTCTCGTTGTCCTCTCCTCTTAATCCGCTCCTGTCTCTGTCATCATCATCTCTCTCTCTCTCTCTCTCTCTCTCTCTCTCTCTCTCTCTCTCTCTCTCTCTCTCTCTCTCTCTCTCTCTCTCTCTCTCTCTCTCTCTCTCTCTCTCTCCCCAACCCTGGTCCTCTCAACCAACCCCCCTCCCCTGCTCTCACTCTAGCTCTCAGCCTCTCTCCTCCCTCGCCACACTTTTGGCAAGGCCAGTCGAGGCAGGTTTCTCACAAAGAATGACTTGGGAGTTTGTTTGCAGTGCCTCTGGCCAACGAGTGTTTTAGAATGCGGGACAAATTAGGGTAGCCGGGCCGCACGCCGACCTAGTTTGTTCTAATTAAAGCCATAACAGAGCAAATAAAGTGGTTGTGTTCGGTGGCGGAGGTGGAGCTTGGAGGGTCACGGGGGAGTCCTTAAGATTATGACGGTGGTACAATATAAACCCGGGTGTTCCAGGGAGGGGATTGGGTATGCAGGCCGGAGAGGTCGTTCAAGTCCGCTGTTTGAGTCGGGCCGGTTCAAAGGGTGTTTTATTGGGGTCTTGTGTACTGATCCAGGTGCAGTCAGAAGGTTCTTTTTATTCTAGGGAAGAACAGCGGGCCGGGGGCGGCGGTGTTCGGCCGCCTACCCCAACTCTGGATGAGGAGAAATTGAGGACGTACACTTACCGCCGAGTACGAACATCCCTCCCTCCCGAACTGGTAGTATCCGTGCACTCGCCCTGTTATATAAAGTGGCCCTGTTGCTTAAGTGAAACTTGATGAACTCGAACTCGGAGTTTATCGGTACTCGGCCCCCTGGCTTCAAGGTGGAGTAGTACAGCATCGCGTTTGCAAGTCCCGCGACTAAACACATACGGAATACCATACTGGGGCTCCCCGTTTTCTACCTCTGGCTGTTTCAGGTTGCTTTTAGAGTGAATAACGGGAGGTTACTCCATTTAGCGACCAACGGTTTAAGTGCAGAGACAGAGCTGAATTCTGGACGTTCGTGCGGAACTCAGGTGTCTGGATGCTGGATGTTATTTCATTAGTCGCCAGCTGTGGGTCGAGGCTGCACCAGAATCTCACATTCTTACATCTTAAGGGACTTACAGTTCTCATCGTTACCTCTGGTAAGTTGCTATATTATTATTATTATTATTATTATTATTATTATTATTATTATTATTATTATTATTATTATTATTATTATTATTATTGTTATTATTATCGTATGTGTGTGTATGGAGTGACCGACTTGGCGTTGACCATATCGAACGAAAGGATTACAGGGTAAGGAGAAGAATGGAGACTTTCATCTGAATTCCTCAAGTGTCTGTAAACCTGACTTTTAATGGTATAAAAGTTCTAGAAGAGGAGGAGAAAATGGAAGAAGGGAGAGAGTAGCATCTCAGCTTTGCCGGTCGAGGGAAGATCGTGGTATCACAACTGGCTGCTCTCGTGTGGCTGATCTTCACACACAACCTCAGGGAAGCAGCAGCAGCCAGTCCAGTCACGGGGCCCAAATCCTTGGTGGCAGTGACGCATGCAGGCAACTCACGAGGACACTGGCCCTAGTAATACCTGTAGAATAGAGGGGAGCTACATCACGGCTCTCAGAGAGGGATGGTTGGAGGGAGATGGTGCGGACAGGCATTTAGGGAAAACAGGAAAGCCTTTTTGATGCCACTCTGGCTTAGAGGTGAGGAAAACCCACTCAAACTTTTTTTTTTTTTTTTGTATTAATCATTAACTTTGCAACCTCTGGTTGATATGGTCACATCAATGTTAGTTAAGATTTGTGTTAAGTTTGTATTTGATAGTGAGTCAGCCACCGGTGCCTATAGATATGGGGGTGCCTGGTGAAGTCCCTTACTCGAGTTCATTTAATTTCATCCGAGAGTTATTATATAGCTCCTCCTGTACGTATAAAGGACCCTTTACTGCCATTCTTGTGCAGTAACCCTGTCGTATAACACATTCCTTTTCCCTCCCTACCACCATCGACTACTATGCTCTTATCACCGACCCCTTGAGTACGACGGTACGACCCCAGGGCACGACAGCACGACCCTTCATCCCGATGGGACGACCCTTGCCCGCGACCTGAGCTTTATAGGTTTATACCGTAGTATATTTGTTTATCGTTATTTACCTTTTTGTACTATTTTGTTGTTGTTGTTGTTGTTTACCTCCGCATATTGGTTTTGCTCTTGTTAACACAATTATTTCCTGCCAGTTATGGTTATATTTCATCATCTGCTGCAGTACCCCTCTCCCTTGTACACTGGCCTCGACCATTATTTTCTCGTCTTGCTGTCAACGTATTTTAACCCTCCTGAACTATATCATTTAACCTCCCGTTCCTGTCCTTTGACCTTATGATGGGGGGCTGCGATTTTCCTAGACTCGTGCCGAAAAATTCAGGTAATCTGCAGCATCTGTACATTTTCCTTACACGTGGGATAAGCTCTCCTGCCAGTTACCGTATGTCATGTGACCTGATTTTTTTTTTGGAGTGGTGGGAAATGTTTATATTTTCCCCTGCTTGTTGTGCTGTTGTGAGGCATTATGTTTCAGGTTTAAGCTTTAGGTTTAGATTATGTATATTATTATTATTATTTTCCCGTGAAATACTTGTTATTGTATTCTTTATTAACTTATACATCAGTTTATGGTTTACGAAAGCCTGCTGATGTTAAGATTTTTAATTCTTCGCCTGAGTGAAAGATGTAAGTGTCTTCCAGTTTCTTGCGTGATATGATGGTGTGTTATATGGCCGTTCAGGATCGACTGGCGAGAGAGTGTTGTTTTGATAATGTTCTGTGTGCCGTGGCACCGACTGTCATATTACCATAGCCTTCTATTAAAGGAAACATGACTTTCTTGGTATGGTAACATTTTTGTGTCCCTCCATTTCCCCGTGGCTCTGGTGACTGTGGCGAGGATGGCCTGCTTGCCTCTCATGCTCGCTGGTTTGACGTGCGTTGGGAAATTCCTTTTTCCGGCACAGTTTCCCATCACAGTGACTCGTCCGTCACAGTAATTTTCACGACTTCTCCGTCATGGTTCGCATGTTTTCATCACTTCTCCATCACAGGTACTAATTGTAATACTCCCTCGCCGACACAGTTCACATTCAAGTAATGTCCGACACAGCAGTCATGCCATTGTCTCGGACAACGTGAACCTGTTACCCGTCCCTTATGCTGCGGGGTTTTTATCTGTTCCTTTGGTCACCGCCGGTGGCTTTGCGCATATGATCCGTTTCTCCCGTGTATTTTCCACCACAGTTTGCCCACGGCTCAGATTTCATCCCACACAGCAATTTTCCCAAGTGAGCAGACAGAGCCCTTCGTGTACACTCTCCCATCTCTACCATCCTCAAAAAAATGTGACTCGCAGTATTCGATCATCGTACCTCGCTCTGTGTGTCGTGCCGGAGCCCGGGTGAATGAAGTGTTGTTGTCCCTGGGAAATGATATACCCAGGCGTTTGACCTGATTCTTCAAGGGTCAGGTCGAAGGCATCCATACACAGCTGTCGTACCGTCGTGGTTAAGGATCATATCATCGTACTCGCGATGCCGGGAGGGGGTTGAGAGGGTATGTTTAAAGAAACAGATGCCTCAGCATTTCATGTCTCCGCCCAGCATTCTCCCTCCCCCCGAATTTACCAGTGATTGTCCTTCGTCTCGATTATATCTGGAATTATAGCTTCTGCTGGATTGCACCAGGGTTTTTGCGAGTCTCTTCTTTGTCGATCATCTTTGTTTCGTAATTTCCTCTCCCTTGTTATCTCCCCGTCGCACATTCCATTCATGAATATGGTTCCACATTTTCGAGTGTTGCATCTGTTTCTCATGCACGTCTTTATTTCATTTCGGTTATCCCCGTGTGACTTTCCTTTTATGCCTTCCTTTTTTTTTTTTCCACCCGGTGTTTACTCTCTGTGTTGTCCTGCTGTTGACTTTTTATCAGTGCGTCCAGACCCCGTGTTTACCATCCATCTGTCTGCACGTCAACGCCCGTGCCTCTGGGCGAGGGAAGCCAGCCAGCAGTTCCGGGCCCACGCACTATGATGTGTTCACACACACACACACACACACCCCGCCAGACTGCACTCCTCTCCACCCGGGGGAGTTAGCTGATGTATACCTCGTCAGAAGTACTTTTTTTCTCTCTCTTTTTTTTGTTTGTGTGTTTGTGTATCCTGCGATCCTGACTTGTTTTCTTTTTTTTTTTTTGGAGGAGGAAACTTGTGGTGGTTGTAAAAAGGTTGTGATTTAAGAGTTGTTATTTTATTATTTTTAGCGATGTATTCTTAGATTTATATTATTGTTGATGTTATTATTTTCTTATATTGTATCTTTTGGTGCATCAGATTTTTGTGTTGAATAAACAGATGTTGCCGTTCCCGAGGGAAGGTGAAACCTGACCTGTTGACTGTAGGAGCCGTGGGAGAACTAGTGTATATCCCCAGGATCTTCATCTCCCTCGTTAACCCCGTTGAACATCTTGCACTGATAGGGAAAGTTCCATACCTGCGGAGATGATCGATGTGGAGCTTGGGGTCTTCGCGATAGATGATGGACGTGTCTGTCGATGGGTTGTAGTCTGGTCGATAGGTATATATTTTCTGGTTCATGGATATGGTCGACGTACACATGACCGAAGGATCGTGCTTCGCGCATAACAGGATCTCCATTTTCACATCACAGACTTAGGAAGCATTCACCCATATATATATATATATATATATATATATATATATATATATATATATATATATATATATATATAATGTACAGAAAAAGATAGAACGTGTCCCGTGCACTCATGTGAATGAAGATCGATCTCAGCGTCAATTGACGGTGCGTTTACTGTGTGCGTCACACGCTGCGTCTCGCACATCCTGTCTCGCTGAATTTCTGCCTCCGTCGTAATTGTCGGCTGCAAAAGTCTGGGGGGCCATACCACCCCCCCCCCCTCACTCCTTTACTCAGCAGTTCCCTGTGAGAAAATCTTTTACAAGTTGTTTACAGTGATGGCCCGCAACTTTCACAAAGTTTAAGAAAGCGAAGCATTATCTTGGAAGTTATATCCGGGGGTGTGTGGAGAGGAGAGGCAGGAGGGGCGGTGTGTGTGTGTGTGTGTGTGTGTGTGTGTGTGTGTGTGGTGGGGACGGCTGTTCGTCTCCCCCCCCCCCCCCCCCCCGGGGGGGGGAAAAAGCTGCCCTGGCACTGGGGGAGAACCCTGCAGGTGCACATGGGGGAAATTTATGTGGAACTGTATTTTACTGGCGTGTGACTAATTGGAAAGCCCGTTCAAAGTGAAAATTTATTTCCGTTTCGCCGTTTTCTGTGACCAGTTGATTGTGAATTATTTTTGTACGCGCAAATAATATGGCAAATTATTTTCTGATCGACAGTCGGGAAAATGATCGAAAAATGGGGGAAAAGGTGGTGGATGTATGGCCTGTGTTTTGTCGTTCTGTTCCTCTTTGTTGAGGTCTCCAGACTCGGTCCCCGTCTCCTGGTTAATTTCCTTCCTTCCTTCCTTCCTGGTTAATTTCCTTCCTTCCTTCCTTCATTACTTTCACTTAGAATCATGTCTCTCCATCGCGTGATTCATATCTCTCTAATGGCCTTGTTCGCGAGTCGTATTCCCGACGCCGATTCGTTTATCTTTTTTTCTCTTCGTCAGTCGGATTCGTTTTCAGATGGGTTTTTATATGGTTGATTTCTCCTCTTACGGTGTATTTCTCTTCTGGTTAATCTCAGGACTTACACACTTAGGGTAACGTAGGCTATTAATGTTGCGTTTCTCTATGCTGTTATCACTACATTTTTCTGCTTGTTAGGTCTACATTTTTTACTTGTTGGGGGAAAAAAACAAACTACCCCCTGTACTGCGGTGGATTAAATATAGCTGCATCAGGGAAAGAACTTATGCACTAACGAACCACACGGAAGTCTTTTAACATTTTCGAAATTTATGACTCCTGGAAATACATTATTTTTCCCTCTCTCTTTTTTTTTTTGTGGTTAGAAATAGACGGTGGGTCAGATGCCTGGTTCCCTCCCCTCGCCCTCCGGCCTTCCCTCCCATATTGTCCTTCTGAGAATTTCATTTTAGGGTGAAGAGCATGTGCCTCAGTGTTACAGTGTGACTGGATGACCACGCAGGGAAGGTGGTGTATGGTGGGGGGGAGTAGCTCTTACCCCGGAGCCACCCTGTGCTCCACCGGTCGCCACCCACCGGTACACTACCGGTCGCCACCCACCGGTACTCCACCGGTCGCCACCCACCGGTACTCCGCCGGTCGCCACCCACCACCGGTACTCCACCGGTCGCCACCCACCGGTACACCACCGGTCGCCACCCACCACCGGTACTCCGCCGGTCGCCACCCACCACCGGTACTCCACCGGTCGCCACCCACCGGTACACCACCGGTCGCCACCCACCACCGGTACTCCACCGGTCGCCACCCACCGGTACTCCGCCGGTCGCCACCCACCACCGGTACTCCACCGGTCGCCACCCACCGGTACTCCACCGGTCGCCACACACCGGTACTCCACCGGTCGCCACCCACTGGTACACCACCACTTTGCTTCACCAGTTACTACCCACAGTTATACTACCACCACCTGCGGTCGTTGCCTCCTCCTCCTCCTCCCCACAACACACTACAGCACCAAGACTTTTCACCACCACCTCACCGCCCGCTCTTTTATCCTCACCTTCGCTGTGCTCACCTCCACCACTCGTCACTACGCCATGGCCTACCGCCACTCACCACTACCACAGGAGCGCCATCATAAATACCGCTCGCGGGGGAAAAATAAGAAATCCAAAGGAACCCACTTGGAAAGAGGAGTTTTTTCTTTTTCTTTATACTGTTCAAAGGCTGGCTTCTCTTTTTTCTAAGAGTAAGTGGAGATCTAAACGCTTCTCATCCAGTTGCTGTTGAAAAAAAAGTCAGTAAAAACACTGCTGACGGCTGTGTGTTAAGTTGTAAATTTAGATGGCCCTATATATATATATATATATATATATATATATATATATATATATATATATATATATATATAATCAAAATCGACCTACAGCAAAGAGAAAGAGACGCTAGGCTTTGGCCTATTTCTCAAGATATGTTCAGCTTGTATTTCCCTTGAACATCTGTTTAAGCCATACCTGTTGTGTTTTAGAGCTAATCCCTCATTGTAGATACAAGATTTTTGTTTTTTTTGCTGCGGGACGTATACAGACATTTCACTATAATGATAAATATAAGACAGGTTTTATATATTTCACTGCTGCGACTACGTGAAAACCTGATCGCGACAGTAATTCTCGGGACATTTTCACCGCATCGAATAAACATTTATTGTTTTCACTGCGGCATCTGCTACAAGAGTTTGTTTCACCGTAACAATGGCACCGAAGCCTTCTGTCGCAGCGCAAGGTAACAAGAAATATTCCCTCCCTGTGCAGCGGTCAGAGCGAAACTGTCCAGCACATCTGGAAGTCTTGTATTACTTTTTTTGCGTCTCCCACACTTTCTTTTTCTTCCATTTCTCTCACACATTTTCCTGTGTTGTTCCTTCGGATAATTTTTCTTTACCCCTCCCACACAAGTTGTCACTGCATTTTTTTTTTTTTTTTTTTTCTTCTTTTCCGACCAGTCTGTGTACTGAGCCCAGCACGACTACCGGACGCAGCCCTTTGATAACTCATGTGATTTACCGATCAGTCAGCTTACCTGGAAAACTGTGTTAATACGCGCCAGTATACGGGCCTGGTGAAGTAGGGGTGGGGTGGTCGCTCGCTTCCCCAGTAGCCCGGGGTCTCTCTCTCTCTCTCTCTCTCTCTCTCTCTCTCTCTCTCTCTCTCTCTCTCTCTCTCTCTCTCTCTCTCTCAAATACCACAAAATCCCAATCTACATGTGAAACGGAAACCCTCGTCATCGTTACGTAATCGAATACCTGCGTTTTGGTTTGTTCCCATGAACTCGTTGGTGTCCTGAGTTAGGATGAGAGAGAGAGAGAGAGAGAGTTATCAGTTATCCCTACTCACCATTTTGTATCCCTGCCGCTCAAGGTACGTTTTTTACGCAGATGACGGGTATGTAGTAAACTGTCGAAGCCGATCTGAGCGAAATCTTCATTCTCTCTCAGTCGTGATTCCCGTACGTATAACAGCAGCAGTCAGAAGTCATCCTTGTGTTGCTGCATGAAACAAGTCACGCAACTCCGTTAATGTGTTACTGCTGTTTTGTGAAGCAAGTTATAAAACTGTTAACTTCTGTTGCTCTGGCTTGATACGCAGGTCACACATCTCTGTCAACCTCTGTTGCTGCGTGAAGCAGGTCCCGAAAGTGTTAACATCTGTCGCCGCAGGTGACAAGTCAGGGGAAGAACACTTGTTTGCTGCATGTGTCGCTGCACGAGACAAAACAGACAACGCATCGTTCGTCATCGCTAGTGAACCTTCGGCAACCACCTGGGTGCGCTGTGCCTCACTGACCTTGTTTTTGCAGGGAACGTTTGGGGAGAGAGTGGGGTGAGGGCGCCGGGAGGAGGAGGAGGAGGAGGAGAAGAGGAGGTTCTGAGTGCCGTGAGCCCTGCCTCAATGATGCCAGCCGCTCATTGCCCGTCCTCTCAATGGTGCTAGTAGCAGCTCACTTCCCTCCACTTTCCCCCCTCCCACGTGTAATAATACCCTGCCAGGCCTGGACAGGCGTCCTAGTACCAGTCGACCTGGAACACCAGGTCTTCCTGGTATGGGATAATGATGGTTGAGTGTGGAGGGATCCTACTGGTGATCAGCTGGGGTTGTTGACGATACCTTATACCAGGAACTATCTTTGAGGACGACCATTTGTGCTCTGAACGACATATTGTGCAGTGTTGCACGGGGTGAGCGACGTGTTGGCAAACCGTAGCATGCATGTACAAGCTGTTTCTGGTATGTCAGTGGGCAAAGCCGTAGGATCTCGAAGTGGGAGAACAAGGTAGTCTTTGAATGTACAGGCAACAGAATGGCGGTGTGCAGTCTGCTGGATGTGCGGCGTGTCCTGGGTCAGGCATGGAGTTATAACATCGTAGAAGAACTCTCACGGCGCATGTATGACTGTTCTTAGGATGATTATGCAATCCTCAGTGTTTGTATATTACCTGCCGAATGATTATTCTACACACACACACACACAAACACACACACACACACACACACACACACACACACACACACACACACACACACACACACACACACACACACATTCTTTTACGTCCTGATTAAGATCAGAAATGTCTGAATATTGCAGGTAATTTCTTGTAATTATTATGGTTATGTATATTATAATTATTCATAATTCTTTTGTGTTTGTTTTTGTCTTTCTTTTTTGATATTGAATTATCTGGCATGAGGGATATTTCCTCGGATTGTATCAACAGTATCAGATTATTGGAATATTAGTGTCCTCTCGCGGGGGCCTTATAATCACACGCTACTGTCCTGCACGACCATTGTAATGGCCTATTGAGTTCCTTTGGCTTAATTTGATTGGAGGAAATCAGATCAGCAGGTGCAGACGTTGGGTACTGATTGGTGAATGGAGGGGTTGATTAATTATAGGGATTTGCCGAGCTAATCATTGATGAAGGCTGGGATTTAGGATAGGCATTAAGGATTGTATCGGCTAATGAACAGGTGGTAGCGAAGGGTATTGAAGATTGGACCGTGGAGACTGGTGATTAGGGATCAGGATGCCTTGCGATGGTGATCTTTGTTTAATGGTTATTATTTATGACTGGGTTATATATGAGAGCTCTATTCATAATTGGTAAGATAAATGCAGTTGATTGAAAAACTGGAAGTGGTTAGGAAGAGAAATGCTGTTGATTGGAAAACTGGAAGTACATGGATTGGTCATAAGTATTTGCGAGGTTTCTAATGCTTTACACAATGCTGATGATTAGGATTTGATGAGATCAGTAATTGGTGATTAGGATATGAGCGCATTCTTACTCTGAGACGAGGAAAAGCGAACCAGTTAGTGAGAAGAGATGGCCGAACACAATCATCTCTACCTTACCACTTGGAAAACCAGTGTCACTTGGATAACGACCTTTTAGACACACACACACACACACACACACACACACACACACACACATATATATATATATATATATGTGTGTGTGTGTGTGTGTGTGTGTGTGTGTGTGTGTGTGTGTGTGTGTGTGTGTATACGAACTACTACTGCTCATTGGGTCGTCCAACCACGCTCTCGTTTCTGTCACTCCCATCACGGTATGACCCTCTCCTGTCCCCCAACCCCTCACCCCCCAGGAAAGCCATCTCTGGCAGTGTAGGAGAAGTCAGAGGTCATCACTGTGCATCTTTCATACTGCCTTCCCCTGGGGCCAGTGCTGCCTGGCCGGCCGCAATGCCAACAGCTTTGCTTACGGCACACCGGAGGTTATGTATGTGGGTTGGAGTCCTTCGTCCTCCTCTTGCTAAATCATTATGCCACAAGGCGCGTGGCTTGATCGCTCTTGCTCTGATGCAGGTCGCATCAGGGACGAAGGTGTGTGGGACCGTCTTCTCCTCAACTCTCAATCTGCTTTCTTATCCGGTCGGACTAAATGCAGGGTGGTAGTCAGGCACACCTTCAAGAAAGTGTGATTTTTTTTTTTTCTGGTCGTTTAACGTAATCGTCTCATACAACTGCTCTGATTCACCCTTCATCCTCTCTCTCTCTCTCTCTCTCTCTCTCTCTCTCTCTCTCTCTCTCTCTCTCTCTCTCTCTCTCTCTCTCTCTCAACCTTACTTGTTGATACCTAATTCTCTGGCATACACATCCAACTCCTTTCTATTCGTTTTTCTCTTCCATCTCTTCTGAGACGATTCCTTATTCCTTTATCAAGTCCTCCTCCCCTCACCTCCTTCCAGAACACCTGTTACCCCGTCTTCTGGAAACTTCGCACAACGAACATTGCAAAATCTTCTCCCGTTTTTCCACGCGCGTAGTCTTCCAGGGGACTTTCCCCCCCGCACTTAACAGTGGGTACGGCGTATGTTCCAGATGGCGTACAACTTGTCCTGCAGATGTGACTCCGCACTGGCTCTCGTCCCTGCCCACCTTATTTCACCTCTTATCTTGAAACCCAGACTTGCCCTTCCTCTTGGAACCATGCCTTGTTACAGCTTGCCCTTCGAGAAAGGAGACTGGTTTAATCCCTCCAGCTACCGCCCTATCGCTTGCACTTCCGCTATCTCCGAGGCTTTGCCCCATCGCTCTCTCTCTCTCTCTCTCTCTCTCTCTCTCTCTCTCTCTCTCTCTCTCTCTCTCTCTCTCTCTCTCTCTCTCTCTCTCTCTCTCTCTCTCTTTTCCTATCTCCAAAGTCTTTTGAAACTCTCCTTAAACTCTCACTCTCTTGAGCACTTAGAATCCCATTCCCCTTTTTTATTTAGGATCACCAGCACGGCTTTGGCGGTGCGAGGTCCGCTGGTGATGTGTGTGTGTGTGTGTGTGTGTGACTCGCCTGTGGTCCTCCTCTATCAGGGATTGTGGTGAATCTCTTGCCGTGGCCCCTCGTCGTCTCCAAAAACTTCTGATAGCGTTTGGCATAGATCTCTAATTTTTTTCTTCTTCTTCACATCCCTGAAAGTTTTTTCTGCTTCTCTCTCTCTGTCTATCTTCCGTAAATGCATCGCCTCCTCTCAATCGGTTCATTGCGGTAGTCGCTGACGCAGCGATTTCTCCCGTATCTTGTCAGCAGTGATGTCTCCTTCAGTGCTCCGTCTTGTCGTCTGCTCTCTTTCTCCTCTCCATTACGAGTCTTTCTTCAACGTCAGACTCTGTTCACACATCTGCCAGAGATTGTACTTGCATACTTCAACTCGTTTCGCCTCCCCTCCTCTCTCTAATGCTCGCTCTGTTTCCTTGCGCATAACATATCTTCTCTTAATGCATACCTGCGCTTAGCCTTGGAATGGTGGAGGGGGGCAATAACCTGGTTAAATTCAGTGGTGCAAAACTCAGCTTCTCCCTGTATTGCTCTCTGAAAACTCTATGATTCCCACAGTTAAACTTCAAGACGCTACTCTTCAACCCCACTATAACGTGAACGTGTCGGGCGTAGCCATATATACTGGAAACTCTGCCTGACGAACGTTCAAAAAAAAAAAAGGAATCTCCTTCCCAGAAGTAGAAAGTGCTCGTAGGCGTCAGGTATCCCATGTATCTACAGACGTTTCGTTCGCCCCAGCATGGAGTACTCCTTGAAATTCTGGCGAGGGCCTTTCCTTCATCTCTCCCAAAGCCGGGGGTGGAATCGGAAGCCTTCCGCCTGATCTCTCCAGCTATCACCCTTCGACTCTCAACTATCCTTCCGCCGTGATGCGGTTACTCTAATCCCAGTACCTAAAGGTAATGGTATCTCTGCCTCTGCTCTCCTGAGCTGGCTGATTATGTCCCATCCTCTTGAGGCACTCACCTGGGTCCTGGCTTCCCACAAGTTCTCTGGTGGAAAGCAGCCCACTCGAGTGCATCGAAGCTGTGGAATTCCCTCTCTTCGATCGTCCTTCCATCCGTCTTTCAGTGATATGTCCTGCCGACACCTAAGGATTGATTTCGTTCTTTGCCTTGTAGCATTATTTTCTTTCTTGGTCATGTCTCTGCCCTCGGCATCTCAGTTACAGTAAGGAAATTAACAGGATTGCTTACGGAGGTAGTATCATCAGCCAACCGCCGCCCTCATATTAATGTGAATATAAACAGCTGAGTGTGAGTATCATGAGTATGCACAGCTTTGTGATAGTATGATCAAATGAATACCCGGCGTTAAGGGCACAGTAGCAGGAAGTGCGATGTAGGTCGCATGTATCGCTCGGTGGGCGTCCTCCCGAGTGTCGTTGATAGCGATGTCCGAGATAACAGGAAGAGTTAAGTGGCGTGATGAATTTCAGGGGACTGATCATGGTCACAGAGGCAATAGAGATGCTTTTGAGATAAGACAGGAACTGAAAGGGAGCTTTTGAGATAAGACATGAACTGAAGGAGAGAGAGAGAGAGAGAGAGAGAGAGAGAGAGAGAGAGAGAGAGAGAGAGAGAGAGAGAGAGAGAGAGAACGATGCCTCCTGCCACTGAAGACTGGAGATTGCGAGGAATTTCGATACCCGAAGTATGGATTGGTCAGTTGTCACTGAATATGGCCTGGCCTTTGAGTTTACCCTTTGAGGGTCGTATGGTCGTGGTGATGCACTTCGAAAATACTTTTCATGACTTGTTTTTGGTAGAGATGACACTGTAGGATATGCCTTACCACAACCTCGCGATGAAGGACAGCACATTGTCCACTTCTAACGTAATGATAATGTGTCTCTTTCTCCCAGGAGGAGGATTCTATGGCACTTTGGCTATAATTTCTTTATTTTAGATTTTTAAAGAAAAAAAGAATGTAATCTCTCTCATCGTCACCTTCCAGGGAGGAGAATGTACCAATAAGTGCCTGGGTATCGGGGAAGGTTAGAGACGCCCTCGCACTGAACCAACAATTCCTTGGCTGTCAAGTTTCATTTTTTTTTGGCCTAGATTGCCTTTTTTTTTTCCCCCCCCTCCCCTTCACACACACACACACGCGTGGGCTGCAGGAATTCAATTCACAAGCATAGAGTCTCTCTATTTCACGCATAACAAACACGTAACTCGCTCGACCCGTTCTTCATGATTTAATTTCAACGGGGGTGAACGCTCTGCCCTCCAGCCCTTTGCCTTTTGGCAAAATGTCGTCAGAAGTGAGTACTTTGTGTCTGGGGTCAGGGCAAGGATTGAAATATTAATGCAACTTTGATACTGGAAATGTGAGGGCCTTCTTGAGAAATTAGCTGCGTTTTGGAGCGCAGTTTCCAGTGTGGCTTGTCACCAAGTTGCCAGTGTTTGACATATCAGCTGAACATAACGAACACACGTGTTGTTCACTGCCTTCAAAATAGTGGTCATGAATCGGATCAAAAGAGCGTGTTCATCGCATGTTCAAAAGAAATGGTTGATACATAGAACTGTTGACAGACGGGAAGGGGATACTGTAAATTTGTTTCCACGCAATAATAGTAGATCAGGCAGAAACAGTCGATGAATTGTGCGAATTGCAGACGTAAATAGTTTCACAGCACAGATGCCGCTGTTCAGCAAATAGACCGGCGGGAAATACGTTCATAAATCCGAACAAAAAAACGGTGTATAGTACACTTTAGTCCCGTCATGAACGGGAGCGCCCTTGATGTTGCCTGGTGAACAGTTGTTTGTGTACGTGTCCCTCTCTCTCTCTCTCTCTCTCTCTCTCTCTCTCTCTCTCTCTCTCTCTCTCTCTCTCTCTCTCTCTCTCTCTCTCTCTCTCTCAGGCTGTCTGTCTTTTATTTTTATGTATGGGTCCTGCATTTATTAGCCCTGTAGGGCGTGTACAGTTCAAGGATGTGTGTGATGTGTGTGGTAGTGTGTCGTGTCTAGCGTGTACAGCCCTGTATGGGACGTGTGCAGTGGAGGGTGGGGTGCAGAGGATCATGGGAATGGTCAGGTGTTTTACCGTGAGAGCTCGTCTTGGTCCCCGACATGACCAACGTGTGTGGCTCTGCTACTCCAACACTCACTGTCAGCAGTGACTTCACTTCGAGCGATGGTCTCGCTCTCTTGACACAGCTGGTTTTGGTGGTGGCAGTGCAACTCACTGTTGGCACTGGCGCTGGGCCCTTTCCATTCTACGTTCCGTTCTCGTCGCGTTTTCTGTGTTTTTGCCTTTGATCACAAAGATAACAAAACCCGTGTCATCTGGAACCAGACGTAGACGTAGTTTGGGGAAATATCAGATTTTTTCTTCGCACGATAATGAGATGCCCTCACGATCTATGACAGTCACCGTAATGGTGGGGTCACGTTAGTTCAGTGGTGTTGAATTTAGTTCACAGTTGATGGTTTAGTACCACACCACTGTTAATAGACGAGTTCACCAGTACTTAGCATGTATGATTATCCCTTGACGACCGGTTAAGACACATATCGTCTTGACATGATTCAGCGACTGATGATTGTTAGGTTAGACTTTTATTATTAATTTATATTCTGATAGTAGCCACATGCCGCTGCTAATGATATTACTCAATTTACTAGTACTGGTCAAGTGTTAGACTAGTACTAATAGCCTTCTTTGCTAGTAATCGTGTGATATGACCGGCAGTACTAGCTTAGTTCAGTCGTATTGATCATGTATCACACAATGTGATACCTTGATATTACTAGAATTGGCCTGGTCTCACCCTAGGTCGTGACACCCTAGTTCAGTAGCTGCTGGCAGGAACGTAGTGTTGAAGATATGATACCATTGTGCATATGGTCTTGTATGACACCACTAGAAGCCATTGTCTTTTGGCTGGCATCACCGGTCATACCTCCACTGCCTCGAACGACAAGACCGCTTACAAATGGTCTCGTTACGTGGGTACTGCCGTCACGGGTAGCTTCGAAACATCTAGGAATACCGTCGTGCTTCATAGATAGATAATGACCACTGAACCCAGACGCTGTGGTGGTCGACGCACAGGATACGTCCCGTGTTGTATCCGATGCCCCCGTGTCTCTTGGTAGCCGTCAGGTATGTTCTTGTGGAATGATTCGTTCTTTAAGTAGCTCCAGTTTTATTGAACGAGTGTTTTGTTCGGAGAAGTAAGGAATGGCATGTTTTAGAGAGTAAATCACTAGTAAAAAAAATCGCCAAATGCCAGCTATATATATATATATATATATATATATATATATATATATATATATATATATATATATATATATAAATATATATATATCCTTAAGAGATGGTAGGCTCTTTAAGAACGCTGCTGATGATATGTAAGCAAGGATTAGATTTTTAACTTGCTTTAATTGATACGCCGGTAAATCTTTCTTAAAGACATATTGAGCAAGGATTACATTGTGAAGGTAACTTTAAATATTATTAGCCCCAAGTGCTTCAAACTTTTTTCGTATGTCTCTGGATAATGACCTAATTTCAATATATATATATATATATATATATATATATATATATATATATATATGTGGGATTATTTGATCGTCGAGATCAGAGGTAATGATGACTAGTGTGTGGTAGGGTGTGAGGGTCTGGTACCAGTGTTCCTCCTTCCTCCTCCTCATGGTTAATACTCGGAGGAGCACCAAAGTGAAAGTAGGTGAGGGCGGCCGGAGGAGGAGGATGGAGGATGGAGGTGATCCCCGCCCAGACTGAAGTAGGTTAGTGGCCGTTGCTTTCCATCTGCTCCCCCATAATGTTATTTTTGTCTCTCGCTTTATGTGCGTCATTATCTGAGATGGAAGGTCCCTCCAGATGTTGTCCCTCGTCTGCCATCCCCCCCAGGGAGTTTTTAAAGGAAATATTGGCTTCTGCTGTATTTCGGAGAGAGAGAGAGAGAGAGAGAGAGAGAGAGAGAGAGAGAGAGAGAGAGAGAGAGAGAGAGAGAGAGACGTACACTCGTGCTGCCCCCGTCTCCTAACCTTGTAAGTACGTACCATGTCTTTACTGCTGTGGGTGTGCGTGTCGTCGTTGTCTGTCTGTCTGTCTGGTCGTGCGAGCGATCCTGCCGTAACCCGTCCGTACCTCCGTTCCCAAGTGTCTCCTGGGAACCGGCAGCCTCTCAGCCCTTGGCGTTAATGATGGGTTCGTGTGGGTCATGCGTCTTGGGCCGGTGGTGGTAAAGACGCCCTTTGCGCGCCTCCTTACGGTTTGTAACGAAGGTAATTCACAGTCTCGGGTGATGAGAAGGGAGGAGGGCGATGTTTGTGTGGGATGGATAGATTCGGATGAAGACATTGGCAGTCTCGTTCGTAATGGGTTGTGGACGAGGTCTTTGTTTCTCATGGTGGAGTGTGATGTTTCTCAGGGTGCTCTTTAGTATTTCAGTGTGTAGTGTAATATTTTTGGGGGAGGATATATAATGCTTTTCATCCCTGGGGATAGAGGAGAGAGAATACTGCCCACGTATTCCCTGCGTGTCGTAGATGGCCTCTGGAAAGGGTGAGAGCGATGTAACTGGAAATCCTCCCTCCCTCCCCTCCAGTTCTTACTTTTTTCCAAAAGAAGGAACGGAGAAGGGGGCCCAAGTGACGATTTTCCAAGGTTCAGTCCTCTGTCCTTAACGCTACCTCGCTAACGCGGGAAATGGCGAATATGTGTGGGGGGGAAAAAAATGATTTATTTTTATTTAGGTTAAAGTAATGTCTCTCGGCTGTAGTGTGTACTGCTGCTTGATATCACTGCTCTCGTGATGAGTTAAACGTCTGCTCCCGGTAAATTTTTTTTTTTGTATGATTTTTCTTTCATCCCACCATAATGGGAGTCAAGGTTCTCTGAATTTGGTCAGTAAGTATATTTCGTGGATGCGGGATTTTTCGTCCCAGTCTCTAGGAAAGTGAAAAATAGTAAGAGAATAGAGACGCTTGTTTTCCCAAGATGTGGCTCATATGTGCACCGTATTGATTTATTAGTAGCTTCGGTCACGCCAGATACTCCAGGGGAAAGACCCGAATTAATTTTTTTTTTTTTTAGATTTACTTTTTGCATGATTTGCACCGAGTTATCTGATATATTGTGCTTGTTGGAAATGTTCAAATGCCCGTAAGAACACCCGTATTGAAAGGGATCGTAGAATATATATTCCCAAGTTGAACGAGACATAACTACCTTGTTAAGAGGTTAAGACAAGTGCTGGGCGTCGTTTTTTTCTCTCGCTTAAGACATAACTTGAAAAATACAGTTATCTTTGTGGGCCAGAAGGCCTGGTGAAATGGGAGCAGCTGGACTTTAGGTATTGTTGTCCATCGTATTGCATTGAGAGTTTGGGAGTGCAGACTTAAGCTTCTTTCTCTTGATACATATATTTTCGATGCTTCACCAGCTCAGTATAGGTAATGTGTACGTAAACCTCTGTCATTAAAGGTTACAGTTATCCTGTTGATAGTATGTTTTTAGGTATATTAACACAAGTGTATCATAAGGATTGATCTTGTGTTGTATTGATTAGAACGCAGTTTATGGAAGGAACAAGCCGTCATGGTCTGCATGTTGTGTTTAGATTAGAGTACAGATGGAACGTGTCTCCTAAGTATGTATTTTCTATCTGAATTAGAGTATAAAAGGAACATATCCTTTAGGTCTTTATGTTGTATTTCTCAGTCCTCAGTAAACACGTTCCGACGTCCATGGGTAGGGTGCCTTTACGCAGGTCCTCTCTCTCTCTCTCTCTCTCTCTCTCTCTCTCTCTCTCTCTCTCTCTCTCTCTCTCTCTCTCTCTCACTCTCTCACACACACACACACACACACACACAGCTGTCAAGTATTGCACACGTCCCTTTGAGGCTATTCCATGAAGCGATTAAGCTAACCCTGTAATTTTAAACACCGTTCCGTCCATTGATATTCTGTTCATCGAGATAGATAACCTGGTCGGTAGTCCTGCGCGTCAGTGACTCCATCAGGCCGTCGACCGGTGAGACGCTGTTCATTACGCCACCATCACTCAGCCCTCGACCTTCAAGCCACCAGACGTCGGGCTCCGCTACCCAGAGAGTTAATGTTCACCAGACCTCACTTTCAGCAAGCCACTATCCATCCATTAGTTTTTGATCCATCATTCACGCATCATTTCGACCATTATCCATCATGCTGCTGCCATCCATTAGACCAGTGTGCAACAAGCCACCGTTCATCAAGCTGCCATCCATCAAGCCAGGCATGCGGCTCCCTTCCTCCGTGGCATCCTGCCCTGCACTGCATCAGGGAGTCGTGTGATGGGTGGCTCTTGAGCCCCGAACGCAGTCGATGGCGCGTGAGGAAGAGATCAGTATGCAGCTGAATGCCACTTTACCAGGGGCTCTCGGGGCCATTGGCCGCACCAAGCCCTCCGGTCTCCGGGGTCGTGGAGGTTTCGCGTGGTGGTGCTGGTGCCTCGCATGGGGTAGTGGTGGCGGCGTGCATGGGGGAAGCTGGTGGTGGTGGTGGTGGCTGTCGTGGAGTGGTGATAGTGATGGCAGCGCACAAGTGGTGGTGGTAGTAGTGATGGATCACATAG
This sequence comes from Panulirus ornatus, assembly GCF_036320965.1. Classification (NCBI taxonomy): domain Eukaryota; kingdom Metazoa; phylum Arthropoda; class Malacostraca; order Decapoda; family Palinuridae; genus Panulirus; species Panulirus ornatus. The sequence continues at coordinate 11,932,457 of NC_092252.1, read as the reverse complement.
GAAGTAGTGGGTTCAGAGTTTATAGTGTTTTACGTTGTGTCTTGCGTCGTTGATGAGACACACACAAGGTGTAGATTCGTAGAGGATGACGGATACTTACAAGGGGCAGGGATTTATTCATATGGGGTGTCGGATGGTAGTTTTAATGGTGTGTGTGTGTGTGTGTGTGTTTGGTCTTGAGGGTTTAGGTAGACCGAGGGTTCATATGGCGTCGTGATGGCTTGCACATGGAGTATACGAGTTCATGGGTATCTACACGAGAGGATGGCGGTACATTATCGATGGTGAGTTCATACACGGTGTTGAAGTTTCACATGAGGTTCATAATGAGTCTCACATAGTGTGTTGAAGGTTCACTTAGTATGGTGTGGTTCACCGGTGTTGAAGGTTCATACATAAGGTTCACAAACAGTGTCGAAAGTTCCTACAATGGAGAGAGAATTTTGTTGTCGGGGATAGAGTATCGAGCCGGATGTCTCACACGAGAGTTTCACATAAAGTTTACGAAACACAGGAAGGAGTTTCGCTGGGGAACTTCGTTCCCAGGGTAGGGTTTCACACGGAGGTAATAAGGTTGAGGCTGCTGATATTGATGCTGCCACCGCAGTAGCGGCTGAGAAGGGGTCCTGGGTACATTCACACAGGGAACTGCCTCGTACAGAATGGGTTTTTGTTCTCTCCCTCACGGAGGTTGCGTAGTAACGGCTGAGCTTTGTGTATTATGCTTTTATTCCCTGCTCATGTTTTCGTCTCTCCGGCAGTCCATTTGGATTTGCCTGAGAAGTCATGAGAGACTCGCTTGTATTGTCCCATTGTCATCTCATTGTCATAATGACTGATTGTAGTGAGTCCGGGGATTGATCACGATGCTAAGTTCCGTGAGTTAGACGTGGCCACCCTTGAACTCGACTGTACGACCTCTGACCAGGAAAACGTTCATGGGTGTGCGAGATGATGCTCGGGCCTCTGACGTACCGTAAGAGGCTCACACTGTCGAGCCAAATAATCGTACCCCCATGCACACGGGGCTGACTAGTCCTTTTACGAGAGAGTGGGCCCGTGTCAGACAAAAAGGAAAGGCTGGGTGGATTTTTGCCTTTTTTTTTTTACCCGGACAGTCTGAAGGCATTTGACACCCTACCGAATGGGAGGCTGATTGATGAATAAGATGCTGGAGCACCAGCCAAGAGCAAGGGGAACACACACCTGCGATACATACATGACGATATTAGTGTAAGGGAGTAAAGGACGCACGCCAGAGGAGACTTTGTAAAATTGGGTTGAGGTTACTACCGAAGTACCGTAGGGTTTTGTGCTTGGGCCATTACTCTTTTTGATCTTTTGTGAATAACTTTCCAGAAGGTGTGGACTTCCACCTGCATGTGGTAACAGATGAAATCAATGTCTTGAGGGGAAATGAAAGATAAGGAGAATTGTTTTATCTTACATATAGATTTGAGCTCCAGCGTTGGTCAAATACATGGTCGATGAAATTCAATGGTTGAATATTCGATACGGGTATTATCTAGCAGGAATTCTGCTGCAGGAATCTGGGTATGAGAGGAATGTAGGGGTCGACATTATAAGATAAAGTAGGATAACTGAGGCCATTAGCAAAGAAAAAAAACAAAACCAAAAGAAAAAAAAAGATGTTTTCTCTTTCTAGACAGAGACCGAGTTTCTGTCGCTCAGAGTTTATGCTACGGGGCTGTGGATTAATAAAGTAGTCATCCAAGTGATGAGGTTTTGAATATTAATGTTTGACAGAAGTTTATAAAGGTGTTTGTTAGAGCTCAAAGAGACTAGGGCTCCGGGAGTGTTATAAAGGTGTTTGTTAGAGCTCCAAGAGACTAGGGCTCCGAGAGTGTTATAAAGGTGTGTGTAAGAGCTCCAAGAGACTAGGGCTCCGAGAGTGTTATAAAGGCGTTTGCTTGAGCTCCAAGAGACTAGGGCTCCGGAAGTGTTATAAAGGTGTTTGCTTGAGCTCCAAGAGACTAGGGCTCCGGGAGTGTTATAAAGGTGTTTGTTAGAGCTCCAAGAGACTAGGGCTCCGGGAGTGTTATAAAGGTGTGTGTTAAAGCTCCAAGAGACTAGGGCTCCGGGAGTGTTATAAAGGTGTGTGTTAGAGCTCAAAGAGACTAGGGCTCCGGGAGTGTAGGTAGCTATTACTGCCCGTACTGTCCACATCGGCGATCATTACTCGCAGTCACACAAAAGACACCACCCATTTGCGGAGGCGAGGACCGCCAAATGACGACATCGTCAGTGTACCACGGCTCTCCACGTTCAACACCCCCCCACAAGAAGATGGCATAGAGGTGCGTTATGATTTTTTCCCAGAAGGTCTTGGGCCCAGCTACTTAGGAAGATGAGATCGCGGTGCTGCCTGAAACGCGTGACCCGCCGCTTAGAATCTTCTACCTGGCGACGTTTACCACCGCTCAAGAGGAGCTACTGCGCGTGCGCGAGGCGATCCTCTTTACCAGGTGCGAGTGCTGAGTGTGCGGGGGGGGGGAGGGGAGGAAGACCATCCCCCCGTTAGCACGACAGCGTCGGCCGTCTTGCCTCACTGGCCAAATTGTCGTTCTTAGTTGGTGTGTGTGTGTGTGTGTGTGTGTGTGTGTGTGTGTTTGGACCTTCAGTCGCCCTCCTCAGTGGCTTGCAACATCATCTTTTTTTTTTTAAGAGCTTAAGTAACAACGTTAAAGTAGTTAAGTAATACACTACACTGGGTGCATGAAGGCGTTCTCAAGAGCCGCCTCGACTCCTATTCTCCAAACGAGTTCGTTTACTGAGGTCAGGGAGTTAAGTCCATGCACCGCAGTGGTTGGATAATTGTGTTCTGTTAAGTAGGTTATGGGTTTCGGGCCAGTAGATTATGTGGGTATCATGCTTAATTACGTGCTTTTAAGACTGTAAAACACGATTCATGCACCACACGGCACATTTGGTGGTGCGTGTGGACTGCGTTCAATGGCTGGGAAGGCAACCTGTTGCATGGGTCTCGAACACAAGTTTAGCAACATACACAATCATTATACTTAAAGTGCTTAGATTACATTTCAGCCATTAAAGTAAGGGTTTACATTACGCTCCTAACTTTGGCCTTACGATACATTCTTATCCTTTGCTTATGAGCTTAGATTACGTTCATACCCTTAAGGGCTTACGGTACGTTCCTAAGGGCTTACAATGCATTCTTACCCTTGACGGCTTACATTACAGTCTTACCCATGATTTGAAGGATTACATTACCCTTTGCATGTCATTTTTATTTCAGGAGGTTTAGGTGATCATGTGAGAAATTCACTCTCTTCACTCATGGAATTCAATGTATGATCGAGCTGTTAAATCATCCATCTTTCAGAGTTCTGAATTGAAAATTTCAAATGATTTTATTGAAGGGTTGTAAATAATCGTACATGAAAAAGTTATAATTCTCTTGACGGGTTTATTTCAACACATGATTGTAGATTATCGTAAATAATTGTACGGATGAGGTTCAGCCAGCGTGATGTGTATTACCAAAAGGCATTATGTCAGTGGTTTAGAAAGGCATAATCCTGCTCCATGGGTTACCCATCCTCGGGTAGTTTAGATCACACTCTACTTTGGGGCTTCAGATGTATCGTGCTCACGCAGGGGAACCATCGTAATGAAGAGCTTCAGTGGTGCTCGACCAGCCTGTGGTACTGAAGGGCTTCAGTTGCTGTACTGAAGGGCTTCAGTTGTCGTAGTCGTCGTATTTGCTCAAGCGTTTCAGGTGATCAGATCTCAAAGGGCTTCGCGTTTACTCAAGGGGTCGGATCAACTCAATTGGGGGTTTGGGATACAATTGTCATACTCGAGTTGTCAAACCTGCTCAGGGGCTTCACGTACCTAAGGCAAGTCGTCAGATGTGCTCAAGGGCTTGAGGTATCTTACACCAAGTTGTCAAACCTACTTAATGGGGCTTGAATTATCCTACTTAACCATTACTCTCCGGGAATCATATACCTGGCAGGGGGGCCGGGGGTCGCCGTTTAAAACATACTGCTCTTATTTTTTTTTATTTTTTTTTCCAATACTTGCCAATGTTTTGACATTAGTATTGCAGTTAGGGGTCACCTTGGTCGCTGTGGTTGCATGTGTCAGGGACAACCGCTTTCTAAAAGCAATTCTGACCTATAGATTTATATGTGTTAAAAAAGATATATATATATTAGTATATGTAGGTATTTTATAACTATATATGAATGGGAAACACAAAGTGACGTGTCATTTGGTGAATACGGCCCAGGTAGCTGTATTATCTTCCTACCTCATCCAAACGTGGGTATCTGGCTTTCAGTCCACAAGCATACAGTCTCGACTGCAGATACGTAACATTTCACAGCACATAACTCACATGACTTCGTAACTCGTATTGTTTCTGTGGTGAGCGCTACGCGCTGGTATATATTGCTTCTTTGTGAAACATCTAGAAAGTACTCAAGTAAGGAATCTCTCTCTCTCTCTCTCTCTCTCTCTCTCTCTCTCTCTCTCTCTCTCTCTCTCCATTATATATCCTAAACATCCCGGTAATGAGTTCAGCAAGCCCAGCCCTGGGATGTTGATGGAATTTACTCCTGAGTGTCTCTGGCTAGCCGCGGTCTTAATTGGGGATTATTCGCAGCGAGTCTACCTCCGCCGTCGTCTGCCACGTCCCTCGGTTCGGCAAGGAATTATTTCGGTGGGCAGGTCAGGGAGGAGGAGCAGCGTCGCATGAGCATATTAAATCCCCGGGTAAATGTTATGTCCCACATCTGGCGTGTTTGCGCTCCGGCGAACAGAACCCGGGTTATTTCTAAGGGTCTTTGGGGCTTCAAGGGTTCGGGAGTGGTTCGTCGCTGGAGGTGAACGGCCTTTTAGCAAAACACTCGGCAGCTCGCCGGGTTTCCTCCAGCCTTTTAAAAAAAAAAGCCGACTGAGGTTAAAAGAACGGCAACGATCCCGTCAGGAGAGGGCAAATGGTCCGAAGGTGTGTCGTGCACTGTGGGTGCTCGCGTCTTGGCTCTGACGGTGTCGTGAGGGGGTGGTCGACCATCTTCGCTGAGGCTTGTTGTTGTCGTCGCCTCTCTCTCTCTCCTGAGATGAGGCCGTGCCACACACACTCACTCCAACCTTATTCGAGCCCCGCTCTGTGTTTTATTTGGTGTGCCGGTTTTTTGAAGCTGATGTTTGTTTTATAGTTTGTCATACCTTACGTGTTTTGATTTTATGATTTCCTCCGTAGCGAAGGGGTTTGAGTTTCTCCAAGTTGAAGATATATTGATAATGTTTTACCATTGTTCTGTTCCGCAGGTGCTTAATTTTTTTTTTCTTTTTAACTTCCATGTCCTAGATGGTTGAAATGCGTTCCCAGATTCTGACTGTGTCCGTGAATGATCTATGACTCGATCTGCCTCCCAGGATCAGACATAGTGTTATTTTTCTCTCCACTAATCTCTCCTGCTCCTCCACAACATGTCTTCATTCCTCTCACAGCCTGGTGGTGGTGTCTTCCCCGTACCCTTACCCACACGCTCTCTCTCTCTCTCTCTCTCTCTCTCTCTCTCTCTCTCTCTCTCTCTCTCTCTCTCTCTCTCTCTCTCCCACCTCATTACCCTCTTGCCTCGTGTTCCTCAAGTTTTACCTCCCATCCTGTGACACCACCGTTTCCTGCCTACGTCTTGAGCTGTTCCCTGTTTCTCAGGCTCCGTCTGACACGACCTGTGACGCATGCCCACCTCGTACAGTGAGGATGGAGTAGTGTGAATGAAGTTGTTGACCAAGTACCATTATGAATCCACCGTCAGTCATTGCTACACCCCCCTTCCCAAATCAGTTTCTCTCCCTCAACAGCCGTAGTCTGTCCTCTTAACTCTCCCTTTCTCTCGTCCCTTTCCCTCCTTCCTCTTCCCTGGCGGGTCTATCCCTGTTCCTTGACCCCCAGAGGCGTCCCGGTCAGCGAGGGAGGTGGCCTTGCACCCAAGTCATTCCACGTGATACAAGGAAACAAAGATGCGTCGAGAGCTGCATGCACCGTGATGTTTTGTGGTGTTTGTGTCGGGTCGGGCGCACCTCATTTGTATGCAAATGAGCTGGATAGCGCTTAATTCCCGTGGGCAGAGGCGAACCGTCGTTTATCTCCCGTTGCTCTGTCGCCTGATCATGGGAATTCGTAGAAAACCAAAGTCTCGTTGATCAGAGTAAAATGAATGCGATAAGGATAATGACAAGTGCTGTTGTACATATAGATATCGTCTCGGAGTTGATAGATGAATTCCTCTGATGACCGGTTGCTACAGCTGTCAGCACTAGACGTTGTTCTGGGACCAAGATTACAGAGGCAGTGATTATTTCTGCTTTTACTGGTGTTAAATGCTACTGCTACTCACTAATGCCCACCTTCTGTGTCGTAATGACATGTTTGTGTTGATGCGTCGTCATCCCTTAAGCACGACGGTTACGACCCATTGTGAACGCGGCAAAGTGCGAACCTCAGACGGTGCGATGTTAAGAGCGCGTCCAGTCGGTGTCAGGTCACAGGTTCGGGGCCATTGTACCACAGAGCCGGAACAACGTTCGTGCTCACAGTATGTTCAAGAGATGTTGACTAAATGAATCTTTATAGATGAGATGAGTTTAAGACTTTTATGGCCTCCGTTATACTGCATTGACACAGCGTAAAAATTTGAAGGGCTAAGCATTAAAGTCTCCGTCACATGATGGATGGGTTGAGACCTCCATCACGAAATTATTGCATTGGTTTCCTCTGTGTAAAAGGGAAATTCTACATAGACACCGCCTATTGTTCTCACTAAGGTTTGCATACGCCTTCCCGCCCGGGTTGAAACCGCACCCACCATTTTATTATGTGATATTCCGTCTGAGCACGAGGTGATGTGACTTGCATTCTTGATATAACAGTCTTCTGAATTGTGGTGAAATGTTGTGTGATGTGGTACGCCAAAGCATGGCTTCTGTCGCAGCAGTCACCATGTGACGTGTTGTGTGGCACGGTGCAGTGCATTGTGAGCGTGTTCGTGAGGCAGGACGCGAACCAGCGGCCTTACGTGGAACAGAATGCATCGTTCTACAGAAATGTGCTCCGAAATATACGTGGTAAATCAGCCGTAGCCTACAGGGGAAATGCACGTGTAGGCATGAAGTATAGAAATAAGAGCGAAATGTAATGTGTGCAAAGTTTTCCTTTGTATGTCTTCAAGCAATGTGACGGGGGACGGTTGACCTCTGAGAAGACGGTCCTCAAGCAGTGTGACGGGGGAGGGTTGACCTCTGAGAAGAACGTCCTTAAAAGCATTGTGACGGAAGGTTCACATTGGTTTTTATCGTCGTGAAAAACTCAAGTTGTCCATATTAGATATATAGAAGTTCGTGTGCAGTTGGCCTTCATACACGCAGGTCCAAATTCTGAGGCGGTTTTTGTGTGGAACGGATTTAAAATCTCGTTAAAACAATCAGAAACTCGTAATGGTGTTCAGAATTGCATTACACGCGAGTGCAAGGATTGTGGCGGCCACGTCACTGGCTGGAGGCGGAAGACGAGGCGTTGATCGATGTTACTGGTTTGTGTGTGATGAATTCTTCTGTTTACGTCAACGCTGACGAGATTCCGATGAAAAATGGAACGCTCGTCTGTGGTATTATTAGGGTCATGCCAGAGCTCTTGCGGTACCACCAGGGGTCATGTCATGTCATGTCATGTCGTGTCATGTCATGTCGCCAGGGATCTCATCGCACTACCATGGGTCTCCATACCACCAAGGATTATGCGATATCACCTGTGTCAGGTACTGTCACCTCGGGTCGTGCGGTGTTATCAAGGTCGTGTATTGTCTCCCAATGGTCATGCGATATGACCTCCAGAGGGCGTGTGGTAAATACCACGAAGGGCCGCGCAGCGTTATCAGCGGTCATGGAGTACCACCGCGGGATCATGTTATCATCATCGTCACTCGTCGTGGAGTATGGCCCAGAGGTCATACATCATCACCAGGGGTCACGGAGTATTATCCACCAGGGGTCACGGAGTATTATCCACCAGGAGTCCTGTGGCTAATTTTCATCAGCGCCAGCCCTTCAGAAATTAACAGGGAGAATAAGAGGTTTCTGTCGGTAAGCAAGTACCAGATCACATATGATGATTATGCGGTGTACTATATGTAGTGTCCTTGCTGGTTATTGTCTTCGATGTCACAGTAATAATAACTCGAGAGTCGACGCCCCATCAAACCCTGGACGATCAAAAAGCAGTAATGCACGGGTTTACACCTCTTCTCGCTCTACTACTTCGGTTCCTGTCTGTTTGCGTTTTTTTGCCACTTGCATCTGTATGTAGTCTTAAGAATTACATCGTTTTTCTTCATCATTTTCTTTTTCCATATACCCGTCAAACAGCTTGGTGAAACAGAGGCAAATGAATAACAGGTGGAGGCTGCCGTCTTCCCTACCTCAGTGAACACCAGCACTCAGGCTTCACGCAGGTACTGACCGGCCTCCCTGTCTGAACACCACGTCTCTGCAGGGCCAGACCGCAGGCATAAACCCAAACTCACCCACACAGCTGGGGAGTTGGGGCAGCGATAGTTGCTGCTGATGCTAGTTCAAACCAACTTCAGGGACTGAAGCGTTGTTGTGATTTCGTTGCAGGGACTAGTATTAGTAGTGGAGGAAGTGTAACAGTTTGGTATTCTATGGCATACGATGGTTTGGTATCTTAGCGAAGGAATGGTTGTGTTTTTGAGTGTTCGTTGGGTAGGAGATACAATGTTGGGTACGCGTTGTTGTTTCTCAGACGTTTGACGAGACTAAGATTTTTGTGTTTACAAGTTGCATTGTCCATATGGAGTGTCTTGGGGAGAGAGAATACTTCCCACGTATCCCCTGCGTGTCGTACAAGGCGACTAAAAGGATTGGGAGCGGGGGGCTGGAAATCCTCCCCCTCCAGTTTTTACTTTTCCAAAAGAAGGAACAGAGAAGGGGGCCAATTGAGGATTTTCCCTCTTGGGCTCTTTCCTCTTGTTCTTACGCTACCTCGCTAACGCGGGAAATGGCGAATATATATATATATATATATATATATATATATATATATATATATATATATATATATATATATTGTAAATGTATCCATACCGCCATCTCGTTTGAAGAGTGCCTGCAGCCAAATAACTTCCCTCTTGCCAAAATGAGCTGTCTACATATGATATTTTTTTTCTGGAGCTCGTGCATTCACTTAAATGAAAATGGGAAATTTTATAATACCCAAACGTTGCTGACGGGAGAGGTGGTTTTTGACACATCTCAGATGTTAAAAATTAATTTTCCTCTCCGCTGGGAGAGAAACCCCAGACACCCACCCCGTCCTGCCTTTTTACTTTCAAAATTTTGCATTATGCTTTACAAGTTTGTTGATAAGGCTGTAGGTTCACGGAGCTGGGATGAACAGAGTTGTAGCCAGTATGTTGGTTCTTCCCACACATTGCTTTGGAGGGTCTTGGTTCTGCCACCAGAGGTCACAGAGCTGTCCTTGAACACAGGTGACACGCTGTGTCAGTGTGGTTCAGACAGGGTGCATTTTTCGAGTTTCTGGCAGCAGAAAACATTTCAGTCTCTCGACGCTCACCGGCGAATGGAAGCTGGGGATGGCGATGATTGTGTAGACGCGAGTGCTGTTCACCGTTGGGGTAGAAGCAGCTGTCTAGAGGCTTCGCCTTCACCTGCATCAACTCCATCGTGCACAGTGTCCGGTACCCAAGCTCACAGGAGCAACAGGGACAAATATCCCCGAAAGTACCCAGTGAGTGGTCTGTTGTTTGCGCGTATCCCATGGTAAACCCCCACAACCGCTTATACCCCGAAATACCAAGAATGGTCGCTAGTGCCTCATGATACGTGGCGAGTCTGTTTGACCGCCTGGGTCCGTGACCCCTCGTTCCTCTGTGCTAGTTTTCCCCGTCATAATGACTTCTGGTTGACCTGGGTGGGGTGACCTGACCCGTAAGAGGGGTGACGAATAGTTTGTAATGATGGGAGGAGGTATAAAGAAGGATGGGAGCCGTGTAGGCCTTATTGGCGAGCTGTTGGATGATGATCCTCGTCAATTGCAGTTTGAGGTCTCCCGCTACAGGGTTCGTCATGGTGTTTGGCATGTTTCAGCGTGCAGCTGCTTCAGCCACGAGCTCAACCCAGAGGCGAACAGTACTCACGTCAACACGCATTGATCGCCATACACACAGGTTTTATCCCCGTGGTGAGTGTCCTTTGATGTATATATGTATATATTCTTTTCAGTCAGAAACTCTATTCTGACACGCTTTTTTTAAACTGTACTGACATTGTGTCGTCACTGATCGCCGTCGTGACTGACATATCTGTGAGATCTCTCGACGGAACTACGAAACATCAGGACAGTGGACGAGAAGAACTGGTATACCGACTCCATTCCAGGTCATCCACCTACTTGGACTTTTTTCAGGATGGAAGAAAATGGGAGGTATTATTTTCCAGCGCGCACTCACACTCTCTCTCTCTCTCTCTCTCTCTCTCTCTCTCTCTCTCTCTCTCTCTCTCTCTCTCTCTCTCTCTCTCTCTCTCTCTCTCTGTGTTTAATATTAGAGAGAGGACATCCATTCGTCAGTACCATATCGATTCATCCAGTGTCCTGGAGAGTCGTTGCACTCCCTAGTGACCGTCTCATACACGAGTTTAAATGTTTACTGTGAGGTCAGCAGCAACGTTGCCTGTTGACGTGGTGGGTGTTGAGGAGAGCGCGCGTGGCCTTCCATTATCAGCGGCTCGTGTTGTCGTGGTGGACGTGGCCGTAATGGGGAAGGTGTCACCGACCCTGACGTTACCCACTCTGACTCCCCTCTCCCTTCACCCACCTTCCTCCTCCTCCTCCTCCTCCTCCTGCCTGCCTGCCTGACAAGGTAATCACGCCACTGGGCAGGACGGACGGCACACACCCCCCACAACCCACTCTACCGCCAGCGTCTCCCCCACACACACACCCCGCCTTCCCTCCCCTCCTGTCCTCTCCCCTCCCTCCCCTTATCACCCCACCACGCCTCCTCTTCCCCGACGCAGCCCATCCAATCTCCTGTCGTGGTGGCGTACGTGCTCTGTTAGGAGTTCTAAGGTATCGTCTTATTCGTGGGACTGTACCCGCCCGGATTTTGGATTTGGAGGTTTGGAATCATCATCTATCAGGGTATTCCTTCTTTTTTTTTTTTCTTCCTGGATTTAGGAATAATACTTTCTCGGAAATATACCCGGATTGTGATAGGGTTTCCGAGTCGCGTGGTATTATATTATTTTTTGGGGAGGATACGTTTCTGGATGTGATATTTATACACGTGTGTTGTATCCTGTGGAAGGAATGTATGTAGTATATGAATTTAAGCTTGAAACACTAAATGTCGGAGATGAGGGTCACATGTGAGCGGTCCATGGTTGATATTTCAATGCTCACGAATGAATAATATTAGAGGTTTCGTTGTCCAGGCTTTCAAATGACTGAATATGTAAGTTTATGTAAGGGTGTCTGTGCTTGACCGTCGTCCTTATGGGAGATCGTACGCATGTTAGAGATTGTAGACCCGGTTACGTGTTAGTGATTGGTCGGTCATTCTAAGAAGCTCATGATCCCGGGTTCACGAGGCTGTGCAAGTGGAGGATTCATGGTTGACGCTGTTCGTCATGGGTAACCCGTGGATATAGGATATGATCGTACTACCACCTGCTTTGGCATCTCTAGAAGGATGTAGGAAGATTAGAGTCCCCTGTTTGAAAACATTACTGCTCAACCAACTCTGCTAAGCGTGTATAAAGGTGACTGAGAACAGGCAAGTAACTTTTGATGTGAGGGAAGTTTTGATATTGTGTTTGATAAGGATATTGCCATTACTCACAGTGGGAGTTGATAACGGATGACGCCATGGCATGTGGAGAGGGTATTAATGATCATATATATCTGGATGAACATCTCTTGTTTCCATAGTGGGTCACATTTTATTGCATCTAGTAGAAAATCTGATGTAGGACATCTTTTTTCTCTCTCTCAAGACTTCGTCTTCAAATCAGAAAGCAAAAGTTTTCATACAATATATTTAAGTAAGTGATGTTAAGGGAGATACACTTTGCTTTTATCAGGCGACATCTTGACTATAGTTTATCATATTTACGGTGCGCCTTGCTTGACTATTATTTATGTATATTCTTTGTTTGATGTTCCCATCAATTTATGAATAAATGTGCAGGCTACTCCTTGCATTTATTTGTATCATTGTTTCTTGCCTTACTGCAGTGACTGTTTTTAGTTGGTTAATGGTAATGTTTCATTGGTGTGTTCGTGATGTTTATGTTTGGTTTATGAAGAACCTAGGAGTTAGAAGGCTCGGTCTTGGCGCACGCAGTGTTTTACCCCACACTGGATGACTTAAGACGACAGGGAACATATCTGTTTGACGCGAACGGTGGCTGAAATGACGGACGGTAAGTAAGAGGCATTATGTGGGAGCTGGACAGGTAACAGTAGCCTACAGTACGGTATGAGAGGGAAGAAGGGAGAGGAGACAGTGGGATAGGGAAAAATGCAGGAAGAGGAAGGAAGGGAAGGGAAGAGATAAGGCGGAGCAATGAAGGGAAGCAGGAGGAAAAAGGGAGAAAGTACTGGAGCCAATGATCATTGCCGGAAAGAAGGCAAGAGGGAGAGAGAGTCCGCTGGTTGACGAGATAAGAGGAGGGAAGTGCGCCAGGTGAGCCCAGGTGAGGGCCAGACGACTGATCAAGGGCAGTTGTCAATTGGCTCTTAGACGGGTGACTGGAAAATGGGAGAGGGTTGTTCACGAGGAGGGGCGGTTAGGTGGGGATGGGGTGTATATAGAGAGATGAGGTTGCTCCAGGGGAATGGGGAAGGAGGGTGGCGGAGGGGGCAGTCGAGAGGTGCGTGTTGTTAGAAGCAGTTGCAGCCAGTAGTTGGGCTCAAGGGTTTTCATATGGGGAGGAGAAACGTGCCTACGGAGGGTTTGGGAGTTAAGAGGTGCGTCTGGGAAGCATTTACTGCGGGAGTATGAGCTAAGAGGTGTGTGTGTGTGTGTGTGTGTGTGTGTGTGTGTGTGTGTGAGGAAGTAGGGAAAGTATCCCTGGTCCTATCATTCGGGATGGGAGGTAAAGTGTGAGGTATGTGCTGCAAGGGTGACGGTAGCTGCGATGGGGAATTGTCCAAGCATATGCACGGATGTAGAGGGAAAGGGAGGTAAGATTAGATCAGGACTGTGGTTGTGAGGGACATCCCACATGTAACAAGCGAGATATATGGGTATAGGTCACGTGCTGTGCAGTGGCGTTCGTTATGTGTCACCATCGGTGGTTGAGAGTGACCAGTTTGTGTACAGTAACGAAGGATGATGACGGCTCCCCGAGGTCAGTAATGATCGAGGGACGGCTTCCGTGGATGTCATTCCAGGTCCGGGTGTTGCTCATCCGGGATGGGCCAGAGAGGCTGAAGTACATTTCACGTTTTTGGGTCTCGCTTCGTGAATAGGGATGGCACGGCGGGTGAACGAACCACCCAGGCAGAAGCACATGTATGGGTCGGTGGTGAAGGAAAGTACCGTGGTGGAGGAGAGTTATCACCGGTGGGGGAGGAGGTGAGGAGAGTTGGAGGGCCGGTGAGAGGACGCGGGGGGAAGGAGGCCCCACACACACACACGTGAGAGCTTCTCTAGGGGAAATGGCTTATTGGTCCAGCCAACCTGCCATCTCGAGCTTGCTGAATTTTAGACCCGGGCTGGGATATTTTTTTTCTCTCTTTCCGATTTGGCTTAATGATGATGATGATGCCGGACCTGGCTGTGTGATGAGGTGTGGGGTGCGAGGGTGTGAGGAGGGGAATGTATTAGAAGAGGAATGACTGGAGGGAACAAACTACACACTGAAGGAATGTGGCGGGAATGATAGAACTCATGGCCTTTGTGTGTGTGTGTGTGTGTGTGTGTGTGTGTGTGTGTGTGTGTGGGTAGCCGTGCCGTACCGATAATGCAATTAGACACGGTGATGGTGGTGTGGCATATTATTAATTAACAGCTGATGTGTACTGAATGGTGCAGGCGGCGGGCGACGACGAGGGACGGGGAGGAGCTTGTACCCCGGGCACCCCACTCTGTTCTTCTTGTCTGTAGGAGGGAAGTCCACGTAATAGTTCAGAGACCCTCCAGCATATAGAGTCAGACGGGAGAGAAGAGGAACTTACTGGTTGTGATGGCAGTATGGGAAAGCGTGCTTGGCTGTATGTATGTTGAGGTAACGGTATTCATTGTAAACCTTTTACCCGTCGATATTTCTTGTTATTACTCACCCATTTAGGAGAAATCATATCTCATCTGACACACAACGCGGACCTTCATGTCTCCCTCTAGCAGCTGTGTGTGTGTGTGTGTGTGTGTGTGTGTGTGTGTGTGTGTGTGTGTGTGGCAACTGTTGCCTCCCATGCCATCCGTTCTTGCGATGCTCCCAGCTTTCGCGGTCGCAGAAACATGGCTGCCTCGCTGGTCACGGACTGTATGAAGGAGTGGAAGTGGATATTGGACTTTCTATCGTCCAGTGTGTTCCTGAAGATTGGTCCAGTATCGTTATTGGTGAGGATTGAGTACGTAATGATGAGAAATGTGAGGCGGTGCTCACCGGGGGAGAGGGAGAGGAACATACCACAGATTGGTGGCAGCCAGACGCTGAACAATGAATGAGCCCCATTTGTTCCGGCCATTGTGGAGGCGTCCTGGCAACGCCACCGTGGGAGTGAAGACGAAAACAGGCGAGTCGAGGGAAAGAACTAGGTTATAGCATCTATTGCGCTGGGCATCGTACTGAACTTGCTGGTGGACACAAACAACCACGATGAACACGAACACACGGGATCTCTCGAGATGGCAATCGTGATGAACACGAAGACAGTATCTCTCGACCTAGCTGATGAACACGAACACTTCATATCTCCCGAGCTGGCATCATGATGAACACAAGGACATTATTTCTCGAGGTGGCATTGTGGTGAAGGAGTGTGTGTGTGTGTGTGTGTGTGTGTGTGTGTGTGTGTGTGTGTGTTCATCACCCAGCACCTCTCGGGCTGGGTGATGAACACAGACACACACACTGTCTCTCGGGCTGACCGATGAAGGCAGAACATGTTCATAACGAGCGTTGTATATTCACTTGTAATACTTTGCTGTGTATATCATAATGCTAATACTTGTGCAAATAGCAAACGCTGACCGTACTCTGAAAACTGCATACAAAAGCCGATTTTGCATTGATGTTCATCGTACCAAAGCTTTAAAGCGCTTTGTTCCGAGAATTTGAATATCAGTTGACTGTGTAGCCCCACATTTTTTTCCTTCTTTCCACACCTAAATGTTGTTAATGTTGAACACCGTTGGCATTGGTCGTTGGTCAACATTTCTGTCGGCTGCAGGAGGTGTCGCGGTCAGCGTTGCCGTCCGCGACGCATTCACGGGCCGCTCGGGGTTGAGCCCGCTCAGGCTCGAATCCTGGTCCAGGCAATCCGTCCACAAGTCAATGTTGGGTTAGTTTCTCTATGTAAGTTTATCGAATTGGTTTCCCTATGTTTTATACCCAATGATTCCAATCATGGTAATAGCTGTGAACACCTCACACGTAGGAAGACGAGGCGCCTCCACCTTAAAATATGAGTAATCAGCATATGTAGATCAACTAAGGATGCTTTACGTGGGTAAGGATTTGGTGTTGCATGAGAAGAGGCTCCTTGTGAGGTCAGATGCTTGAAGCGATCCCCACTGATGTTGGGGCCACACCAGCCAGCGCCCCAGGCTCTCCAATAACTGTAATGACTGAAGAACTCTTATGGTATTAATAGACCTAACACGCACGGCACACACGTTCCCGTAAGACGCCCAAAGGGAAACGAAAGATCAGGTGAGCAAGATCCCGTTGTTGTGGGTGGACTCTCTCTCTCGTAAGAATTTTGTCGTTGTATGTCCACCTGTTAACGCCTTGTCGTAATACGGGCGTTGACGTGTATGCTCAGATATTCGGAGACTGGCTCATCTGAGTAAATCCAAAGAGGGAGGATAAAAGTTCGAATCTCAGTTGAATTCGGTGATTTTATCAGATTATCCAGAGCAGTTGGGTATATGAAATTATGCAGGGTGTCCAAGATATTAAGGGAGTGGCAAGAGAAGTTTGTGTGTGTGTGTGTGTGTGTGTGTGTGTGTGTGTGTGTGTGTGTGTGTGTGTGATGGATAAAGGGAGAGATTAGAAAGTTAAAGGATGAGATTGATGAGCGGCAATTTAATGATAACGACGTAAAATCTGTTTCAGTTAATGAAGGTTACTAAAGGGGAGAGTTAATTGTTTGAAGATTTAATTAATGTGAGCTTTAAAGGAGATAGATCTGTAACCAGGGAGGGAGTCGATGAAGTCCAGCGCTGTCAGAGGAGAAGAGACGGAGAATCTGACGAAAAGTGAGAACGTGGCGTGGTACAGAGTGTTGCCGAGAGAACGGAAGGCCGAAAGAATGTCGTGTGATGTTCTCGTGGAACAGTTGCTCGCAGCGTAAAGGAATGTGCGTATGTGTGTGTGTGTGCATATTGTTATGGCTCCTGTGGCTTTGGGAAATGCAGGGAACAGTGCATTAAACATGTTACCGTAACAACTTTGACGTAATTGTATAGGATAATGTGGACATTTTATTAAAAGTGGGTGCATGTGTATATATATTCAGGGGCAACTTTTGCATTTCTGCAAGTGAGAGGAATACATAACGTTGCGGAAAGTGGCATTGTGGGAAAGGATTACATACGGCGTATTTAAAATGCTGTTGGAGGTAGGAGCCCCAGCATGCATTTTTTTTTTTTTTTTCCTGTGGAGGCGGAGTTGTGCTAAGCTGCTCAGGTAAATAATGTGGCAGACGAGAGAGAGAGAGAGAGAGAGAGAGAGAGAGAGAGAGAGAGAGAGAGAGAGAGAGAGAGTGTACAGCGCGTCCTTGTGGTTTCCAGCTGTGAGGTAGGCGAGGCTATGGTGCGTAAGACGTGGTCTTACCAGAGAAGGCCAAGCTCGGGAGCCGTGTAGGTAGGGAGACCCCCCCAAGAGGTCGGCGCGGGCCCTCTCTTGGTTTATGGGCAGCAGGTGAGGGAGTGCGGGATCGTATTGGGTTGAAATGGGTTGGGAGAGAGGGTGCGTAAAGATATGATGGTTGACAGAAACGAGTTCTGCTTAGTAGGGAAATGAGGGATGAAGGGGGGCATAGAGAGAGAGAGGTTGTGGCAGGGCTAACGACTGCAGGTAGTGGAGATGAGGTACGTTACTGCTCGTAACTCATAATGTGGATGGAGGGGAAGTTAGAATTGAGTGGGTGAGAGAGTGGCAGTGAAAATGAGCTCTTGGAATCGGGTGAAAATGGGTTGTAAAGCGTACTTCATCTGTATCCTTTTTTTTTTTTGTTACGAATGTGTGTTGGAACTGTGAAGCCATTGGAGATGCTCTGATGATAGAACGACTCTCTTCAAATCCCGTCGTGAACGGCTTACCGTACGTGTGTGTCTGTGTAACTAGATTGGTTGTTGAAGTTAAATTGAGGGGGGGCAGAGAGTCTTACCAAAGGGCAGGGTTTGGAAGGAACGTATGCGTGCATTCACTGGAACAGTGATTGTGCATGTGATAGGAGAGGGGATGGAAAAGTTCTGAGTGTTCGCTCTCCCTTGTAACGTCTGGTGGGCCGGGAATATATCCTGCTTGTTGTGGCGGAGATCAGCGTGGCTTGCCCTGCTTGCCGTAATTATAAAGAAAGAAAAGAAATACCTCTCTGAAAAGGTGTGTTATCTAGAGACTTGCGGTATGAGTTATCCTTTTTTCACCTGTTTTTAGAGGCAGTTTAAGCTCTTGACTTTCAAGATTAAAGGGAGCATATTCGCCCAGCAGTGCGCTGGTGTCGTGGTTGTACATCAGGTTTGCGGTTCCTTCAGGTTAAGTTTAAATTATGCGCAGCTGTATCTCCGCCTTGCTTCATCAGGTGGTTATATTTCCACTCGTTTCTTATATGTTCGTCTCTCTCTCTGCCGTCACCCTTCTCTTTGTCCTCTCTTAGTTTCCTTCCGGTCCTGCACCTCCCCTGCATTCGTGTCGTCCGCTCCACCCACTCCGTTTCATTGTACAGCCACCTCCTGGTGCCTCTTCCTGTGTGACGAAGGTACTGGAGGAATGATTAGTTTCCTGGTGTTGAAGGCAGAGGGGAGGGGCTCCGGTAACTGCTGGTGTAGGACTGGGCAACATTGCGCTGCTTGGCATGCTCACATTTATAGACAGTGTCATTTGTTCTGATGCAACTGTCATCACGACAGTGTCTGGGGTATTTACGTGTCATACTTTCTCAAGTGCTGCTGAAGTCGAAGTTGGAGTAACAGGGTGTTTGTAGATTTTAGGCAGATGGGCATTAGGGATTTATTTTCTTTCTCATTATTATTTTACCTCTCACACTTTACTGTATTGGGAGAAAACCTAGCGTGAAATTCCGGTAACTTAACAAAACTATTCTAGGATGATATCTCTCATTAGGACGTACTCATTATACTCATTCATTGCAGTTAACCCCCCCGCGATCTTGGGGTGGTGGTGTGATGGAGGTATGGGGATAGGAAACAGGGAGAGGCAGCATCTAAATGAGGTGTCGCGCGGATCATATATTTCCCGAAATCTTGCACGTCTCTCTTTCATCAGACCACATGATGTGTGGGATGGCTTTCGGGGCGCGCGGTCAGTGCTGTCGTCGCTGACAAAGCTGTGAGTGATGCTCAGTGTATGTGTGTGTGTGTGTGTGTCCAGTGAGGTAGGAATAGTGATACCCAGGAGCTATACAGATGGTGTGTCTTGCAGGCTCGTGGGCTCACCATCCCCTTCTGGTTGGTACAGGATTTTCGAGCAGCCAGACCTACATGACCCCGGGATAGAACGCTGGGAATCCGACGTCTCTTAACATCAAGTGTTGATCCTGCAGTGTTACCGCCGTTTGAAGTCGGACAAGTCTGCAAACAACACGTAGTGTTTTTGGGGTGAGGGTGGCACCATCTTGAATATGTATGCTGGGGTTTTACTCCTTGGCCAGTCAGCGGCGGGGGTCACACTTGTCTTTTAAAGATGTTATGCTCCCGGGGTGTCATCATGGGTCGCTCTTGTGGAAGGACGACTGATAACTCAGCCGATGAAAGTAAATAGATAAAAAAAGAAATGTTGGTTAGAGTGCGAAGGAAAATGTCTTTGAAAAGTAATGGATACGACATTTTTTTTTTCAAATTCATTCATGAATTAATTCGGACACTTGTTAAATTCGTTGTAGGCGTGGAAATGCTTTTATTTCACCGTTCCGAATTCTTCCTTGCATTAAAAGAGTTTAAATGGTGTTGTCTTCGACTCTCATATCTTGGGCAGGTATATTTTTAACAGCAGTAGCTTAACACTGAGTCTGTCTTGTAGGGTAATGTTTCAGATGAATGTGAGGAAGACCTGCATGTTTCCTGGGTGATCTGACCCCACGTATATGGAGTAGCATCTTTGATCCATGCCACAGACTGCCTCCCTTTGTCCATATCCTCGTTTGAGAGACGTGTTAATGCCTTTCCAAAACTCTCTCTCTCTCTCTACCCCCATAAGTCAGAGATAGGAATCACATACATATGGCATTCGTATGTTCGCACACAAACATATTAAAAGAAAATAAATATACATTTTTTCAAATCTGCTGATCCACAGGTAGAGTTGTGGAGGGCACAGGGTATTGGCAGCGACGTAATGTGTTTACGAGAATTAGAGATGAGAGCCCCGTCGGAACTGTAGTTCGACAGTAATGGGTCATATCAGGTGTTCCGACGCCGTCCTTGGCCAAGTAATGAGGTTGAGTTTAATCCAAATTATTTTTGGCTTCATTTGCATTATAATTACGGGATATTTGCAATAAATTACACATGTTAATTAGGGGAGGTAACCTCCTAAAATGTGTGTAGAGTTTGGAGCTTTGTAGCCGTGTGGCGAGAGGGGGATAAATTAAGTTATTATTTTTTTTTTCTTCTGGTAATTAATCCTATCATAACCCAATCAGCTGTGCTCACTGGTGAGTAGAATCTCATTTTCACCATGAATTGCTGACAGGCACTAGGGGCAGGGAGGTAACAGGAAGCATCAAGTCATATGCAGTTTGGTGTCCCCACCCTCCCCCCTAAGTGATTGGAAGGTCGTGCTGGGTGGTGGATGCCTTCAGGGAAGCTGTAGAATGCCAACGAGAGAGAGAGAGAGAGAGAGAGAGAGAGAGAGAGAGAGAGAGAGAGAGAGAGAGAGAGAGATGACCTCATCAACGAAACGCTTCAGGGGACAGACATGGGAGTCCTGCTGGTGAAGTTGTGAGACACA
Organism: Panulirus ornatus; assembly: GCF_036320965.1. Lineage (NCBI taxonomy): Eukaryota > Metazoa > Arthropoda > Malacostraca > Decapoda > Palinuridae > Panulirus > Panulirus ornatus. The sequence continues at coordinate 11,911,997 of NC_092252.1, read as the reverse complement.
CAAAGATGATTGTTGACGGCGCGTGACAACGCGAGACGGGTCTATTGCTGTACCAGATTCCTTTTCCCAAGACGTTATCGGCCGTACCAGAGTCGGAGAAAGTCATTGTCCTTCCAGAGTGCTAAAAAGGAAGCTTCAGTACCTCTTACCACCAGAAGCTTAGGGTATCGAGTAGCCTGACCAGAAGTCTTCAGGGTTAAAAGCCCCGCCAGAATCTTGTTCGAGTTTTTAAGCTCTACCGGAAGCCGAGGGAGATTACTATCCGTGCCGTAGGATTTAAATTTTGCATCCCAGGAAGAGTTGAGTTATCCGACAAGGCGATGTTCTGTAGATGCTGTTGAACAGGCAGTCTTCAGAACGGCGTTGGCGTTTAAAGTTCCAGAAAAAAAAACAAAGAAAAGCAGAGAGCTTAAGGACAGAGGCTTATACCAACCCCGGTACCTAAAGACTTTGAATCTCTGAAGAGATAAAAGAGATCGTGTGGATATTCAAACTAAGGATGATGAGAATGAATATAAAGAGAACAGCTCAGAGTTTATGTAAAAGTATGGAAAACTCAAAAAGAAAATTTTGATCTGGAAAACAAAAGCAGCGGGGAGCTCTTGAGTTTATAATTCAGTCAAGACGTTGAGCCGAAGGAGAAAATTCTTTAACCTCTCGAGCACGACGTTATGACCCTTGGGTATGATGGCCCGACCCTTTGATCTGACCCCTGAGGGTCAGTTCAAAGGGCGCGGCATCGTACCCAAGGGGTCGTAAAGTCGCGCTGTGGAGGATCGTAACGCTGTGCGTCAAGGGGCCAATCAAAGGTATGAAAAGGAAGGAAGACAGTAGACTCTTTAGTTTATGTACCCCATTTCACGCCGGTGGCTGGCTGACTGGCTGGCTGTTGCCTCCCTCCCAAGTGAGGCGTGGGTTATGGCAAGGTGAGGTCGTCATGTAGGTGCAGTGGGGGAGAGTAGTTGAAATCCGAAGAATTCTGCCGTTTGTCACTTTCACCCCCCCCCTCTCTCTCTCTCTCTCTCTCTCTCTCTCTCTCTCTCTCTCTCTCTCTCTCTCTCTCTCTCTCTCTCTCTCTCTCTCTCTCTCTCTCTCTCTCTCTCTCTCTCTCTCTCTCTCTCTCTCTCTCTCTCTCTCTCGTCTCCATAACACTTTGAAAGGTTCATCGTGCATTCTCTCTTCTGTTCCTAACTACTTACGGGTGCCTCCAACGAGAGAGAGAGAGAGAGAGAGAGAGAGAGAGAGAGAGAGAGAGAGAGAGAGAGAGAGAGAGAGAGAGAGAGAGAGAGAGAGTAGGGGGGAAGAAGGATTATACGATTCATGATTCTGCTGAATCGCATCAGTAGTCTTGCTTTATGGTAATTCAGTTGAATATTCTGCCAGCGGCTCGGTGTTTGGCAGAAACCAGTGGAGTGTTAGTCACATCACGGGTTATGATTGACTTGCTCCCTTGCCGTTCTTATGGCCGCGAAATTGACTGCCCTTGTAATATTTTAGCTGGGTGTTTACTTATTTATACGAGAATCGGACACGTTCGGATTTTGTCCGCTATTAACTGTTTGTACGTCACGGGGAGGGTGTTCTACCACTCGTGTGTGTGTGTGTGTGTGTGTATATCTGCTGTCTCATGTACAACCCAGTGCTATACAGAGTACTCCTGATATCTCGTGTACATCCCAGCATTTCGTACTGTTTTGTACACCACCCTGTTCTTCCTGGAGTGCTTCTACATTCTGGCTCTACGTGAAATTTGATCCTCTCCCGAAAAGTTGAGTGTCCTTTGACACTATCGACTCCGTGTTTGGGGAAATTGATGAATGCAAGATTCGTGAAAGAGAAACTTTAGGATTACAGGTTCCTCGATGTAGAGGACACAAGGGTGAGACGGAAGACTTTGTATGTTAGTTAGCGGGTGTTTGTATATAGTGACCACAACTTGGGTCATGATGGGAGAGACGAACACACCCCCAGCATCGAATGTGGGGATAATCCTCCTCCCAGTAGCTCCGGTCGTGGATCCTACCTTTACTTCCTTGATTTTGATGAAGCCTATTCGTAAGGTGGCTAGATTATAAGACGTGGATCCTACCTTAACTTCCTTGATTTTGATGAAGCCTATTCGTGAGGTGGCAAGATTATAAGACGTGGATCCTACCTTAACTTCCTTGATTTTGATGAAGCTTATTCGTAAGGTGGCTAGATTATAAGGCGTGGATCCTACCTTAACTTCCTTGATTTTGATGAAGCTTATTCGTAAGGTGGCTAGATTATAAGACGTGGATCCTACCTTAACTTCCTTGATTTTGATGAAGCTCATTCGTGAGGTGGCTAGATTATAAGACGTGGATCCTACTTAACTTCCTTGATTTTGATGAAGCCTATTCGTAAGGTGGCTAGATTATAAGACGTGGATCCTACCTTAACTTCCTTGATTTTGATGAAGCCTATTCGTGAGGTGGCAAGATTATAAGACGTGGATCCTACTTTAACTTCCTTGATTTTGATGAAGCTCATTCGTGAGGTGGCAAGATTATAAGACGTGGATCCTACTTTAACTTCCTTGATTTTGATGAAGCTCATTCGTGAGATGGCTAGATTATAAGACGTGGATCCTACCTTAACTTCCTTGATTTTGATGAAGCTCATTCGTAAGGTGGCTAGATAATAAGACTCGGTTCTACATACAAACAAGGATCATGTCGATGATAATTAGTGTTAACTGAAGAGGTGTGTGCATCTGAGCACAGGCAGGTTACTTTTGAGGTGGCTCCCAACGCCACTGGTGAATACATCGATCAGGAACGACACGTGAAAATGATACTGATTTATTCTCATAGTTTTTTTTGACTTGCCGTTTTTAATTAACTCGGTACTGACTGCTCTGCGCTGGACGGGGGATAAGCTAGAATGACATCGTCAGTGAAAACGATATGGACATAGCCCGGAAACGGTCCAGTAGGATTAGTGGAAGGGGACACACATGCCAGTGTTTAGTAAACGAAAACAAAAAAATTTTCTTTTTTTTTTTTCCCAGAGTTCAGCCTAAATGGTGGAAGTTTTGGAATCATGGAATTAAACAGGCACCACCCGTTTTCCGCGAAGATAGCACAGAGGGAAAGTCTGGAAAAGCGATAACCAACATGACTTTTGAGTTATTCACGTAAATTAGCATAGAAAGATTAAAACGCTCACACGTAAGAATAAACATAAAGAAGAAAAAAGGAAAAAAAGAATGCCTAAAATAGCCATTTGAAACCTCACCAAATTATTCACTTTGGAGCGAGAGAGCCATTACCCACTCAATTGGTTCATTACCCACAGAAAGAGGTGACTGTTCGAGACAGTGATGCAGTGACAAAGATCTTGAACCATTTTTTTCTCCATATTTATCATGTTCCAGATCCAGTCTTGTTGCTTGCAGAGGAGGAAAAGAGAAAAGTTGCATCTCATGAAACATATTTATTGTAGAAAAAAAAAGAGAAGGTTAAAGGGTAGTTTGATACAGCTGTTCAGAATTACGAAACGCTCCGACAACGTTTTTTCAGACGGCAGTTTCAGACGAGATCAGTCACTGCCTTCGTAATAATGGTTACCAGTACGTGGGCGATCGCTTCGTTTTTGCTTCGAATGAAGCGAAGTACGTTTCCCTCTTCAGGGTTGTTAACAATGGGAATGGTTCACCTACCAGAAGAATTTTAAATGGAGCACCATAGGTAGGTAAGGAGACACACTTGACCAAAAAAGATTGGCATTCTTTGCACCTCCAAGATATCGGTCACTCTCTCTCTCTCTCTCTCTCTCTCTCTCTCTCTCTCTCTCTCTCTCTCTCTCTCTCTCTCTCTCTCTCTCTCTCTCTCTCTCAAAACTTTGGCTTCGTCGGATTCTGCTGTCTCCGGCAGCTTCATCAAGGAACCTACCTTCTAGCCTGTTGTTATGTGTAGATACTCCTCTGTACAGTGTAGTAGTGGTGTCTCATGGAGGAACTGTTCCTTCACACACCTTTGCAGGCGCCGTGTACCCGTAGTGCTCCCGGGGGTCTTAGTACCCCATATTGCTGTTCTCCGTGCTAGTAGGAGTGGTGTTTCCCCCCGCGCTGTTCATACCCCTACCACTCTTATCTCATCGATGACCCGTTACCTCGCGCACTGACCCTGCTATCTTTATTCTCCCTCCCCCTCTCCTCCCCCTTCCCTTGGTATCTCGTGGACTGCTCTTATCTCCCACAGAGCGCCGGCCATCTCTTCCTCCGCCCCTGCACTCTCGTGCAGTGTCCTTATCTCACGTAGTGTTCCTGCTGTCTCTTAATCTGTCCCTGCTGACTCACACACACACACACACACACACACACACACACACACACACACACACACACACACACACACACACACACACAGAGCTCCTGCCCTGCCCCCCCTCTCACCCTCTTCCCGAAATATTCCTTGTTTCTCTGCCCAGCCCCGCTGTGTTAGATATGAACCTCCGCCATGTTAGGTTGTACTGCAGTTACGTATTTTGAGTACTACAATACGCTGTTGCTGTTGTAGTGAAACAGTTGGAGGTGCGTACAGTTATTTATTATCACATATTGTACCAGTGATTAGATATCTTATTCCCGTTTATTGACGTACTGAATAATCAACGTGGATCTTGTGTATTCGCGAAGGATTTTCTCAAATGACATAAAGTGATGGATGCTCAAGGCTGTGTGTACACCGGGGGCTGTGTGCACACCGGGTCACGTGTTAGGGAGGTAGAATACCAGCAGTCCTTGGTAGGCTCATTAGGCCTCTCAGTGAAGACCGTGTTCCCGGACATGGACGCCCCTGGGAAATCTGGAGCCGAGGTACAAGCTGTCGGCTTGCTAGGGCTAACCAGCAGCAGCGGATGTTTTACCCCCCCACCCAAAAGGAAAGATGAAGAGCTGGGTTGTCTGTGCGCGCCATATGTTCGCGCCGGCGATGGAACCCGGGACTGTGGATTAGCGGTCACCTTCGATGCCTGTTCTTACTGACCTTAGTACATGGTTAGTTGGTGCCGCCTTAGCGTTTCATCGGCGAGTTTTACCCCGTGATTACATTTACTTCTGTCAGTTACTTTCTTCGTGATTAATCAAGTAATTGTACTATAAACTAATCCCATGAGAACGACGGCACAGCCCTTAGGTGTGACGAACACCTGGCCTTGGACCAGACCATTAGGGTCAGGTCAGAGGTCGCGTCGTCATACCGTCACGCTCGTAAGCGAGACACTTACGATGTGAGTAATCTTCTGCTGAGGTTGGTGCCCGAGTGGAGAATACGGCAGTGGGCGATTGTGGCAGGGGTGAGCCTCGCCTGCACTGTATCAGGGAAGGTGTGCAGCGTTCACGGGAGGACAGAGGGATGGTGGCTGGCTGTTACTGTCCATCGTCTCCCTCCGAGCGAGGTATGAGACCCGGGTAAGTGGTGCTCGAGAGGTCCTGGTGTATTTCTGACGTCGAACCGCGAGTGGAAACCTAATTGTAAAAGGTCAGAGGTTGTCTGTACGCGAGTGACTATCGGCGTCATGATTTAATGTATGATCCTTTTTATAATATAGTCGTGATGTACAGTGTCGAAGTCTTAATCCTGCCGTGTTGGGACAGCGTATGTCTCATAGCGTGTTCTTTAGACATTTATATGTGTAGAACTCCTTAAGCTTCCTGAGGGTGGGTCATCAGGAGGTTCTTAAGTGAATTCATTGTTATTCTTATTATTATTCTGTTCGTTTGTAATGTGTTAGCAATGCGAGGGAATTGGCTCATGCGACGCGCGAAAGAGAAACAGTTGACGATAGTGAGTGTCTTGGGAAATTAGAGATTCAGGTAAACGGGGCACATACATAGTGTTATACTGCGTAGCTGGTTTTTGAAAGAGAGAGAGAGAGAGAGAGAGAGAGAGAGAGAGAGAGAGAGAGAGAGAGAGAGAGAGAGAGAGAGAGATTATGAATGTGGAGAACATATATACATTTTTTGTCTTTAAAGTCATATGTGTATTATCAGCCTTAGGTTTGTGGAGTTCGGCCCGTCCATTGTTGAATATAACAACGCTTCACATGTTGCCTTGCTAAGTGCTGCTTTTACTCTGAAGCATGTTTGATGGCTGAGGGCGGGGCCCTTGAATACCACGGTGAGAGAGTCCAGCCCACCCTTAGCCAGACGTTGAAGAGTCGGGTCAAAAGGCCAGGCCATCGTCCCCAAGGAAGGGTCGTAGCGACGTGCTTTTAAAGTCGTCATCGTCTCGAGGGCGAAACCTGCAACGTTTCCGCCGTGACCGTTTGAGGAGTTTTACGTCTGGTGTCGTGGACGGCTCAGTCAGCCTCGCCTGCACTGTATCAGGGAAGGTGTGCAGCGCTCACGGGAGGACTCGACACGGTCCTCTCCCGCGAGGTTTAACCCACAATACTGGAAGCTGGCCACCACACCTACAACCTTCCCCCCCTCACACACGAGGTTTGTGGTGATGCATCGCTCTCTCTCTCTCTCTCTCTCTCTCTCTCTCTCTCTCTCTCTCTCTCTCTCTCTCTCTCTCTCTCTCTCTCTCTCTCTCTCTCTCCTGGGGCTTAACCTTTCAGGCTGGTGACGCATCCTATGTTAAGTAGGTTTACGAAGCTTTGGTATTGAAACACAGCTCACAGCTGAATAAAGGAAAATTATGCTCACACACGCATATATATATATATATATATATATATATATATATATATATATATATATATATATATATATATATATATATATATATATATATTTGTCGAAGAACTCACCCCAAAGGAGTCTGCATTTCCCTGCACCTGCAAGTAGCGCAGCCTTCTGCTGCCAGGAGCCTTTGGAAAGGGGTCATATGAAACAGGACTGTCATAATGATTGGTCCTGGGTGTGTGCGATGTAGCCCTTCTTCGTCTGTTCTTGGCGCCACCTTGCTGACGCTTAAAAGTTTGTTTTTTTGTGGGGATATATATATATATATATATATATATATATATATATATATATATATATATATATATATATATATGTATTGGTAAGAGTGCTCTTTATTTTAGCACCCTGCGTGGTATACATCGAGCTGGTGTAATTTCACCAGAGTTGTGAGGTCGGTATTGCAGGAACACTATTTGAATTTCCATCCCATTGTATTGAGCTTCGGGTGTAATAAGGTGAGAGCTGGTGAGGCCTTTCTCTGCACCTTGGCGGGGTAATGGGCTGTCGCGGTGTGAAAGAGGCGTACGTCACCGGGAGGGAGCAATACTTCTGGGGGGTCGAGATGATCCGCGGCTCGTCATGCCTCTTGACTTCCAGAGGACTATAATGCTGATGCTCAGAGTCCTGAGTTGAATTATTTTTTCTTTTTCCTATATATTGTGACGGAGTGACTTCAGTCACTTGTCCCGTAGTTCGTTTCGTTTGGAAGGCACTTATGCATACTTGCTACTATGCCTTGTTGAATGGTACTCTATGTCATAGAGGGTGTCACAGTGCTAAGTGGGAAGACGCTGTCGGTGTTAAAACGTTAGTGGCTACGTAGTCGTATTAGTCTTTAACTAAAGCCAGGTCATGTCTTCAGAAGTGCGATGAGTGGGACATCGTTGTCGTGGTTAGAGACACTATGTTAGTACTTCGTGCATGTTACTGTGTACGGCATCATAACTGGTGCATGTAGCTCTTCGTCACGGGACTCTTGTGAACTGGTAAGAGTTGGGCTATCTGTCTTTCCTCAGTATCCATTCAGCACCCAAGCCGCAGGTGTTGTTCTGGATCTTGTGTGTTGCAGTAAGATCTTGTGAGATATGAGGCAGCCACACTGATCCTAAAGGGGAGTATTTCTTATTCTGATTTTGTTTACATTATCTTTTTTTCCTCTCTGTGTAATGGACTGGATTCCACTGAACCGTACGTCGCTCGCAAGCCGAGTCTTGTCTTACACTACGTGTCGATGCTACCTCCTCCTGCCTCACAGCCAGACGTGGCGATTCCAGTATGTATGTAAGTCGCGGTGCCGTCACCCATGACAAATGCCTTCCTTCAGGACCAAGAGTCTCAGCTCGAGGTATCATCAGTAGGCAGTACATACATACTTCAATCCAGTCCTGAGTATCTTTTGCCAGGGGGTATTTTTTGGTGCGACGGTCTTCTCAGAAAACCACGCGTACCATGACAGCAGATCCTTTGAGTACACTTTTATTGACCCATGGCCATCGAGATGTGACTTATGACATGACCCTTAAGGGCAGATGTGAAGTCATGCCATCTTAGCCCCTACGTCATGCCGTCATACTCAAGGGGTTAGATGCTACAGAGTGTACTTTTCTGATCAGCTTTCGCACATTCTTCCCTTGTTAGCCTCAGCTTCGTAGAAAGTGGCGAAAAATGAGTCTACTTTTCTCACGTGGAACGTAGAGTCTCACTTATCTGGCTGGACTCCTGTTCAGAAAGTGGGAGCAGGAGGAAGGAAGCATCGATATATTCTCTCTAGTAACGTTGCTCTCACTATCTTGAAGCCTAATTTAGATACGTTTCTTCCATTGATATTGTTTGTGTATTATTTACTTGTACTGCATTTGTTACTTATTATGATCTGCACACTTAAGTTAGACTGGTTAAGATAGTAGAGTGGCCAACTGAAATGAATAAAGTGATAAAGCCAGTGACAATGACACGGCATTATATATATATATATATATATATATATATATATATATATATATATATATATATATATATATATATATGTGTGTGTGTGTGTGTGTGTGTGTGTGTATATATATTCCCTCTCCTGAACCGTTGGCTTTATTGTAAGTTCATATTTTGTGGGGGGAAACCGCTCTAATTTGAGGTTGGTAACTTTATGTCCTGAACTCAGCTCGGCCAAAATTAAGTTAAATGGACATGTTGCTAACTTTTTTTTTTTTTTTTCGTCAAATCTGGCTGATGATGTTCACTTGTTGGATTTCCCGATGAGTCTGGTTTGGGGGTAGTTGTAATCTTTTATTTCGCTGATATTCTGCGTGGCCATCATGTATTCGTGTGCGTGTTTGTGTATTGTGTGTGTGTGTGTGTGTGTGTTGGTGTTTGTGCTTCAGCTGGACTCTATGGGATGTGTGTTTGAGTGTAGTCCTCGTCGTGGTAATGTATATCGAAGCTGGAGAAAGGTTTTTTTTCATTCTTTTTTTTTGATGTATGACAACTAGTAACTACAAGACTTGCGTACCTTAACGATATCATTCTCTTACTGAATACACGCAAGCGCAGGAGGGACGGGGACTACATCGGTGAAGCTGGGCGTAAAAGACACCAATGGTAATGAGATCTCTCGCGTCCCCATGCACGGTTATTTCTCCCGGTTCTGTCCCTGGGGTATTTTCGGGAACGTGTCAAGATACGCGGGACATCATGAGACGCCTTCCCTCCCACCTACCCTTCCCGGCACCGTGTACCGAATTCATATTTTCAACTTGTTTCCAATGCGGGAGTTAGAAATGTGTCCCTTGATTATCTGACACAGCTGTGAGGTTACGTATCATTGCATGGTAAAGCTGTGAGGTTATGTATCATTGCATTGCATGGTAAAGCTGTGAGGTTACGTATCATTGCATTGCATGGTAAAGCTGTGAGGTTATGTATCATTGCGGCATGGTAAAGCTGTGAGGTTACGTATCATTGCATGGTAAAGCTGTGAGGTTATGTATCATTGCATTGCATGGTAAAGCTGTGAGGTTATGTATCATTCCATTGCATGGTAAAGCTGTGAGGTTACGTATCATTCCATTGCATGGTAAAGCTGTGAGGTTATGTATCATTCCATTGCATGGTAAAGCTGTGAGGTTACGTATCATTCCATTGCATGGTAAAGCTGTGAGGTTACGTATCATTCCATTGCATGGTAAAGCTGTGAGGTTATGTATTATTCCATTGCATGGTAAAGCTGTGAGGTTATGTATCATTCCATTGCATGGTAAAGCTGTGAGGTTACGTATCATTCCATTGCATGGTAAAGCTGTGAGGTTATGTATCGTTGCATTGCATGGTAAAGCTGTGAGGTTACGTATCATTCCATTGCATGGGAACTGTTTTGAGCAACTGTATATACGCCTTTTATCGTCGTTATTCGTTATCTCATACACTGTTGTATGAGTAAGATATACGTGTGTGTGTGTGTGTGTTGTACTGTGATGTATATCGTTGCTGAGTACCATATCATGGGTAAGAGAGATGCTCATTGAAGCAGGTGTGATGTACCATTCCGAATGTGTTATATTTGCTCCCGTTACGAGTGACAGGTGAATGTAGGTAACCTCTTGTGAAACACCCGCAGGCAGTCTCTCTCTCTCTCTCTCTCTCTCTCTCTCTCTCTCTCTCTCTCTCTCTCTCTCTCTCTCTCTCTCTCTCTCTCTCTCTCTCTCTCTCACACACAGCCGCGGTCGAAATTTGAAGTATACGTTTTTTTTCCGAGCACACGATAAAACAGTTTCGATGTTGGAGAAATTATTGATGGAGTCGGGTCAGTTCTTAGACCTCTCGCCTCTGTTTACACACACACACACACACACACACACACACACACACCCACCCCACGGTATGTGATGTGGAAGTATCCAAATTTCCCACGTGCACAGATTTGGGATACATATATGTATATATATACGTACAGTCGCGACACACCATACATTATGACGCCATTAAGAGAGAGATTTATGGCCTCATGCCTCGTTAGACGCACCCGTCTGTATAATTATAACACCACTTTGCTGAAGCTTAATTTCCTAAAACAGGTTTCATTACCGTAATCCCATCAGTGATCACGATTTTCTATTATTTTTTTTATTTTCTTCTGAGTCGTCGCTGAAGGTTTTCGTTAGAAGACGTACATGTGTCGACCTGAGGAAGAAATGCGCTAGCGAGTGAGTGAAGGTGAGTCCCATCAGTGGGTCTCCCTGACGCTGGGGTTGGCACGTCGCCGGGGAGCTATGTAGACCATGACATGCATTTAGACATCTCGGAAAAGGAGTTCTCCTCGAGCCCTCTGGAGATGCGTGGGGGAGTGTGTTGACATTCTCTTTTGCCCCCGTGTGGGAGTTATTGGCCACAACGCGTAGTCGAGGTTACAGTGGCAGTGATAGCGTAAACCCGTCCGTGTATTGTAGGTCAGCGGTGAGCAGTGAAAGACGTCTGATTGGTTCTCTATGTTGTGCTGACCCATCACACGCACGCACGCACGCACGCACGCACGCACAAAGGAGGCCCACAAATATGGTAATAGAAGTGAGAGAGCTGAGTTATAGGCATTTGTTAGAGACATGTTTTTTTTTGTATATTTTTTGTCCACCTTAGAAACGAGACGAGAAAGAGGTAAGTTGACCACTTTCTTCTCTCTCTCTCTCTCTCTCTCTCTCTCTCTCTCTCTCTCTCTCTCTCTCTCTCTCTCTCTCTCTCTCATACATATGTTTGGGTAAATGTGTGAGCTAACCAGGTTGGAGGCAGATAATGACAGGTTCAGTAAGTCGGCTCAGTGGACAGACGTTTGTATATGTTTCGCATGTCCGCCCGACTCATTTACAACTGGGTTAATTGTTTATCAACAAGTTTGTAATTACCCTAATAAGGGTATGTTACACTTGATATTTAGTTGCATGTCGCGTGTGGATTTTTTCATATTCCCTTTTGTTGGCTTTGTATTCGTAACTAGTCTCAGATTCTTCAGAGTAGAAACGCCGACTCTCAGACGTTCTTTACGTGATGATTCTCAGTAATACAAGACAGTGTCGGAAAAAAAGAAGTATATATATATATATATATATATATATATATATATATATATATATATATATATATATATCCTGCTTTCGGTATTGGGATGAAATGATGTTCGAAAAATATGCTTAAAGTAGATTTTATTTTTAGTGTCTTTTACAGACATTTGTTTACTTTTTCTAAAGCTACCTCAATGTCATCCTTGCTTGGTGTGTCATTGTGAAGGTCTGTTGTATATCCTCCTGAGTTTGGAACACCGTGAAGGATTCTAGGGACGTGTCCGGCCATGGCATAGTGTAAGAGTAGTGTGGGAATATACGTAATAGTTTCAAACGTAACCGAGTGTGTGGATTCTGGCTCGATAGTGTGTCCGTCCGTGTCATGCATGGTCTGTGTACCTTGCCATGGTCCGTGTCGCGTGCCACTGGCGTGTACGTACCCATCCATGGCCTTGTCCGTGGCGTCCGCCGGTCCTGCGTGTCACGCCTGCAGAAGGACGGGCTGGCAGCAGAGGGACGGTCATTATTGATTTTGAATACACGTTCCCGGAGCGTTTCCCACCTGGGGAGGCAGGAGCGTGTCTCAGGCCGGCGTAAGGTGAGGAACGCACGGCGAGCGAGTCCAGGAGCATTTCTCACCAGGGAGGGCAAAAGAGCGAGTCTCAACCCCCAGCTTGGGGAGAGGAACATGTATCACTGAGAAAGAAGGTCGGGAGATATATCGCGCGGGGAGACTACGCGCATTTATCATCGTGGGTCGAGGGAGGGAGAAAAAGGTGAAAGACGCTCACATCGCCATAGCAACCTCACCCATGGAACCGACTGGTCGTGCGTACTGTGGGGTGAGTCTTGATTAGACCCTCCGGTAACGAGGAGAAAACGGGTATAAGCTCATCCCATTCTTACCCAGGGGGTAAAGTAGAGACGTCTCACCTCGCATGTCCGACAATCTCTCGTCTGGGAGGGAGATCCGAGATACTGTGTAAGCTCTCTCACACTAGTGTCTGCCTCACACTTGAAGAATGTACCCGTTGAGTCAGAAGCTCACAACACGTGTACAGACCTGATCATTTAACAGTATACATATGAAAAAGGTTCTTTTTCTGTATGACCTCGGGTGTGCGCACTCCTCTGCCCCGATGTAAATGATGTGCAGCCTTATTTTTGTCGTAAAAAGACTTTTATCTATTTTTTTTGTATCTTTTCTGAAAGCTACCGTGCAGATGATGGCAGATGAGATTTTTGCACTGAGCGTGGAGACGAAAGATGCACTTTATTTTTTCTTCTTTTTTTTTTTTTCAGTGTTTGAGCAGCACGTTTGTAAATATTTCCCTGTGATTATGCCGGTGGAGTCAGTCATTTACTGGTCTGCATTTTGTAATGCTGTCTGTGTATCTGTATGTCTGACTGTCCATCTGTCTGTATGTATGTATGTATATCACTTTATTCTCTCGTCCATCTATCATCAGTCTGTATTTTTATCTATGCCCAACTCTCGATTCTATATATATATATATATATATATATATATATATATATATATATATATATATATATATATGGTGATACCATTTTCGAAAGAATAATTGCCGTCTGTTTGGTACTGTAAGGAAATGTGAAGTGAAATATTTACATCCAATTTGCAAGTGAGCCGTTCAGAGCCGAGAGTTGGGCAGCGTAATAAGCGAGTCCCCCCCTCCGTCATCTATGTGTGTTTGGGAAGCAAACATTCCAGACACAGTGGTATGGCCGCCTCGTTGTATCTATGACACTGGGTCTGGCTGGCGTTCAGTTGTTCTCTCGTGATTCGTCGGGAAAATGGATGGGGAAAGTAATAGTTTCCGTGCATACTGGTGAATGGGGGTTGGTAGTAGACAAAATGTAATGTAGGAATAGCTGGGTAGATGTCAATGAATGAGGGGTTCATTAATTATGTACAGCAGTGTAGGATAGACAGATGTATGGATGAATGAATGGAGGGAGAAAGGTGAGTGGGGTGGAAAATAAGGAAATGACTGAATACAGTAGCGATGGAGAAATATGAGAAGTGAGTGGATGAGGAGGGAGTGAAGAACTAATTATACGAGAGCTTAGGGTGTCAGGTTGCAACATACCATCAAGTACATGGTCACTACAGATCCCTCCAGCACCTGGACCTTCCTCCATTGTTTTTTTTTAGTGTGATTACTTTTAGATAATCATTAAAGCGCAGAGTATGTTTACTTGACTGTGAATTAGGGACTTCGAGTGTTGGATGCGAAAGAACGTCACAATTTTCGTCATGCACAGGAGCCCATACCGTTGTCCCTGGCAGTTAGCACTCCTCATGTGTCCGGACGTGGGAATGTTGGAGTGTTATCTTGATGTAATTATGGCAGACGGTAAAATGATCGCCAGATTATGATTTTGGCCGGCGTTAAACGTTACACGGGAATTTGATTTGAGGTGAGTTAAAAAAAGGTGAAAAAAAAAAACCTGCGAGGTTGGAATGTGATGATGGTATGCACCATTAAATGTGAGTTAAACTGTAGGAAGAGGGAGAAGTTTGAAGGGATTGTTAGATGGTAATCTTGATAGTTTTAAAAGTATTTGTTGGGAATATAATAATCACAAGCGTTAAAGACGGGTCACGAGGCAATCCAGGGGAACAATGAAGTATGATTTGGCATCACACGTGTTGAGAGGTGCGTTGTGCTTTCAATATGACAAAACGTTAAATCCTCAGTGGAGAAAGAGGCAAGAGTTCTCAGGTGGCCTCTCGTGTATGTGATGTTTGCTGCCGGGAAACACCTGGTCGTGTCGCGAGGCACGCTCGCCGCCAATGTGCTTGCTTGCTTGCTTGCATCTCATGCGTCTTGCCGACGGTGGAAAAAAATGACGGTATGTTACCTTTAAGATATCGATTCCCCCGTGCAGCGTTTGTTAGTCGTTTTATCCCGTGTCTGCTGACCCTCGCCTGTCTCTCTACCTGTCCGTCTGTGTGTGTGTGTGTGTGTGTGGGGCTGCAGTGATGCTTTCTTGTTTGAATCTGTCGGCCAGTTTAAAGTGAAGTACCTTTGTATCCACTCGGTGTTAAGGGCTTACCGAACAGATTTGTAAGCGTAGTGGACCACCACTTACAAACTTCTGGAACAGAAATCAGGTTAAATATGTGACATTTTTTTTTTTAAAACTCTTTTACCCATGAGCTTTTTCATGAGGATAGGCACGTGTAGTAGTATGTTTATACTAAATATGATTCCCTGTCAGGAGTTGCATAGTGGCACGTCATTGCTACCAGACCAGACAACCTGTGAAATGATTAGATGAATGTATCTTAAAAGTGAACAGCGAGTGGGGTTTCCATTGTCAAGTACGGATGCGGTGCAGTACAGGGAGGGCTTCTGGTGGTCGCAAATTGTAATCTTTATTTTCGTTATTATTATTATTATTGTCCCTTGACCACAGCGGCGAAATGGGATTTTGTTGTTTGGGCAATTTGGCGTCGACCGTTAGTGTATTAATAGCGTTAACGATTTCAGTTTCGTCGCCAGTATATCCACGAGTTGATGGTCACTTCCCGGGCACCTGACCTGACCTGACCTGACAATTCTGGAAGGCGCTTTTCCACCCCACACGAGCCAACACACACACACACACACACACACACGGTTTTTATATGATAACTTTTACCTGGGTTGGTTATAAACTCGTGACTTCCTTTGTGTGTGTGTGTGTGTGTGTGTGTGTGTGTGTGTGTGTGTGTGTGTGTTCTGCATAGATTCATACAGCCCTCATGTACTTTCCTGTTTCTGTCGAGCGTCCTCTGTAGTAGACTCTCTCTCTCTCTCTCTCTCTCTCTCTCTCTCTCTCTCTCTCTCTCTCTCTCTCTCTCTGTGTACGTGTTTGGACTGAGAAGTGAAGTGATGGTGTTCAGTGATCCCTGACGCTTCCCCGTTTCTTCACGTGTACGTACAGCGTGTCATTCATGTTGGTCTGGGCTTCTTGTGTCACAATCAGGCCGACGTTGTTCGTAATGAAAGGGTCGCGTTTTATTGGAAGGCTTGCCGTGGTCTTGATGCCCTTGATGACCATCACCTGCCTGTGACGTCTTTGGTCTGCATCTCTGCAGTGTTACCAGAACACAGCTCTTGCCGAAGTGTTTCGTGAGGAGGCCCTTCTGATGGGTCGGTGCCAGGTCCACGATCGCAGAATGCCATACGACCCCACGATGGTTTCGAAGGTCTTGTACCCCCGTACAGTTCGGTCTGCGAGCCAGCCTTAAACCCCCGTACAGTTCGGTCTGCGTGCGAGCCTTATTCTGTACCGTGTTGTTTTTAGAGATCCAGGGGGTCAAAAAGTCAGCGTCGGTTTGGTTGGGAGCCATTCAATTACCGTGAGTTTGTGTGCCGTGTAATTACGTAGCTAATGATTACAGTCTGTTTATTATTGTTATTACTCCTGCCCTTCGAAGGGAAGGTAATTGTATTTCACGTACGTGGCTGTTGAGTGTGTATGTGTGTGTGTGTGTGTGTGTGTGTGTGTGTGTGACTGTAGAGGGGGTATGGTGCGTGGGATATTCTCGCCTCGTAGTGATTACCGAGGGAAGTAGTTGGTGTCATGATCGCACGGTGTGGAGGGTAGACTTTGGTGTAGCGCGCACTCACACACACACACGTGTGGAGGTCTGGCTTATACATGGTAGAGGTCCTTCTGTGGAAGTGTCAGGTTAGAGACCATGGGGAGGAGGAACGACAGGTCGTTAGTGTCTCCACATGTGTGTGTGTGTGTGTGTGTGTGTGTGTGTGTGTGTGTGTGTGTGTGTGTGTGTGTGTGTGTGTGTGTGTGTGTGTGTAGAAGTGTAAAGTTAGGCGGAGGGAAAGGGCGACTCATCGATTGAGGAATGATTGAGAACTGTCCGTTAAGATAAAGCCAGGGAGAACTTAATCTTCAGGTAGATTAAAACTAGTGAAATAAAGAAGGATTAAAGTTTACGTAGAGGGCTGAATGGTAAGTGAGTAGCAATAAGGTATTTTGAAAAAATGATTACAGAAAGTTGGTTTCTGTGGAACGAAAATAAGGTATCAGACTTCTGGCGAGAGTTGATGTAGGTCAGAAGATGGGGAGTGAAACGTTCTTACTGGTGGATGTTGGTATTACGGCGTTGCCTGTTGACACAAGGGTGAGGAAGAGACATGCGTATGGAAGGAAATGGAGAAGCAGTATAAGTGGCGATGAAGATGATGGCCAGAGGTAAAAGTTGAGAGAACACTTGAAGTGTGACTTTGGAAATGTGGTGACACCAACACCAGAGCGGGAGGGTACGAATTGTCAAACATTTGAAAGGAACGAATTTGTATGAAATAATCCCAGGTATGAATTCAAGAGGCTGAAGTGTTCCAGTGTAATGAAATTCGACGTTCCAGTGTGAAGGGCTACGTTAGATCGTGTAGAAACTATATTTTGATTGAAGTAGAATACATCCTGCGTCTGGGCTTCATAGAGAGCGAAGGAACCAGACTGGATTTTGGGATAGAAATGTTTCTGAAAATATATTAGGAATATCTTCAGAATATTTACCCAGAAGGCTAAGACGAGTATATATATATATATATATATATATATATATATAATATATATATATATATATATATATATATATATATGGAGTATATTATGGAGGTGCAGGGATACGAGGCACCAGGTAAGAGCTGGGTACATGGAGGTGGTGCAGGAGTACGAGGCACCTGGGACGCGGAGGCATTTGGGAGGCAGCGACCAGAAGGAGAGTGTGTCAGTATTGGGAGCCATCAGGGCCAGAGGATTGGCTCGGCCGCCCTCCACCGCCATCCATTCACTGCCCGGGATGTATGCCGCCATCAGCTGATCACTCTCTCTCTCTCTCTCTCTCTCTCTCTCTCTCTCTCTCTCTCTCTCTCTCTCTCTCTCTCTCTCAAGATCTAGCAGTGATACTGTCGGATGCCCACCTTCACCTTTGGATAACACAGCGAGGGAACCGACGGGTCTGCAAAGAGCTGATGCCAGGTTGGATACCGAAAACTTTTTCACGTGTTTTTCTTCGCCTTGTATCGACCCGGGATCCCAACCCTGCCGATAGCGTTCAGAACACTTGCTCTTTCTTTATCTCCCTTCCAGACTGCAGAACAACGGGCATGTGCGTAAGTCAGCCGGAGAAACTGCCGGGCTGGAAAATGCCCAGAGGCGCCCCCCCCCCTCTCTACCGGACGCACCGGTTCACTTTAGACCCACCATGAATGACCGGGACCGACCGAAAGCTTCGACAGCCAGAGACGACCTGGTCCTCCACCCGGGGGAACTGGGGCGTTGGGTGAGCTGCGAGGTTAGAGAGCAGCCCCCTCGGAACTAACGAAGGATCACACACACACACACACACACACACACACACACACACACACACACACACACACACACACAGTTGGGTGACGGTAGAGGGATGCGGTGGATACATGGGTGAAAGTGTATGATCACTGGGATACACATGGATGACGGTTGACTCATCCACAGAACGCGGGGATGGCAGGCCCGAGCATTGTATACATGGGTCTTGGTATACTGCCATTGGGCTACACACGGGTTTGGTTTGGGTTGACAACAGTTTACTCATGGGTTATGGTAGTCTCATCGTTGTACACACAGGTGTAGGTAAACTGCCGTAGACTGGCATCACTGTACTCATAGGTGTTGGTAGAGGGTCGTCAGTTTACGGATGGGTGTTGGTAGAATAATGACTATAAAGTAAACCGCTAAGTGAAGGAATAATTGCTTTGGCTTAAACCGCTAAACGAAGGAATAATTGCTAAGTGAAGGAATAATTGCTTTGGCTTAAACCGCTAAACGAGGGAATAATTACCATGACTTAAATCGCCAGATGTGAAGGAATGATTGACTTCAATCGCAATCATTCTTGGCTGTATGGTATCCAGACCCCCTGCCAGAGTGTGGTCTGATTTCGCTTGTATTTTACAAAAAAAAATCTGATGATTTTAAATGTCAACTGTTTCTGTTACCTGATATGCTGATCCCGAACACTGAAGGGGCCGGGTCAAAGGTCACGCCATCATACCTCCTAGGGGTCGTTGTGCTCAGTGAAGGCGATGGTTCGATACTCGAGCCTTTGATAAGTTATGTCTGTTAACAGAAGTTGTGTTTTTGTTGGCTGTTTGTGATTTCCGTTGGAGTTATCCCTCATGGTATTGTCTGTGTTATCGGTAAAAGGGGAAATTATCTAATGATTCTGTCTTACGCTTCTAATAAGTTTTCTTTTATTCCAGGTAAGTCACACATGTGCCTTATGCCTTTATTGACTTTCATATCTTTTATTCCAGGTAAGTAACACGTGGCTGTGGACGTGAAGACTTGAGGTATGTATTCTAATTATGTTTGTTGATGTGTTCATTAACGTGTTCAATGTACACAAAAATGTCCAAAGGAAATGTGTGTGTGTGTGTGTGTGTGTGTGTGTGTGTGTGTGTGTGTGTCACTCAACATGCTATTAGCGCCGTCATGAGACTCCCCTCACGATCCAATTCTCAAGATCGTCTGTGTAGCGCAGCCCATGTCACCCATGCAGTGTCGTCCACCCTCTCGGGCCTAGCTACTGTGACCCATCCGCTGTAGCCCAGCCCAGCCTGTTGTTTCCCGGCGCTCATGATCCATCACCTGTACCCTCCTCCTCCACGTTCGCTGTCGACCAGCTGTTGTGTGCTGGAGTTCTGTTTGCTGTTGTCAGTTGGAGTGCTTACTTTTACAAGGCTTGGGAGGCTACTGTGCCGCCACAACTCGGCCTGGGACGGAAGAGCCCCTGTTGTTGCCGTTATGATCAGTCATCATTGTTGGAGGCTACGGCTCTCACATTTCCCAGCACCCCTCCCTGTACATCCTGGTAACCAGGTGTGCCTTGTAAACACACGTCCCACGAGGTCCTGATATTCTCAAGTGCAGGTGGTTGATTGTGTCTGGTTAGCTGTCTTGATTGCTTGCCGGTTGGTTGGTTGGTTGTGCCATGGCTTGTTCCATGTCATTTTGATAGCAAGCTTCCCTGTTCTTAATCATCATGCAAATCCCACCATGGTACGTGACCCTTCTCGTTCACATAAGACAGACGGGTTCCTTCTGGTGATGTCGTAGATCGTGGCCGGTTGTGTGGTAGGCCTTGCTCTTCCCTCCTCTGATCCCGAGATCTGTCTGCTTTGGTGTGTGACATTACCTTCCTTCCCAGCCCTATGGTTGTGTGACGTGTACCTATCGGGGTTTGATTGACACGAGTGTGTTGGTGTATTGTGGAGTGTATTGGTGAGGTCTGGAAGGTATTGGTGATTTGCTGAAGAGGTCTTTGAGCCGCGTGGTTCGAAGAGGCCACTCTGTCTGTTCCCACTGGCTGTAGAGATGACGTCTTTTAAACTCATCCTGGTGATGTAGTCTCGTCACACACTCATCCTGGTGATGTAGTCTCGTCACACACCCATCCTGGTGATGTAGTCTCGTGACACACCCATCCTGGTGATGTAGTCTCGTCACACACCCATCCTGGTGATGTAGTCTCGTCACACACCCATCCTGGTGATGTAGTCTCGTCACACACCCATCCTGGTGATGTAGTCTCGTCACAGTCATCCTGGTGATGTAGTCTCGTCACACACCCATCCTGGTAATGGAGTCTTGTCACACAGTCATCCAAGGAAGGTATGGTATTCAGCGATTATACCACCCAAGGGAGTGTAATCATACACTTTCATCCTCGCAGGAGTGTATGTGTATGTTGATTGGGTGGGTGGGTGGCTGACATGTTAATTGGAAGGCTGGCTGACTTGTTGATTGTGTGAGTGGCCGGTTAGCTGACTAATTTGACGGCTTGTTGACATACTTTATAGCTGGAAGGTTGATTTGTTGGCTGACGCGATGGCTGTTTGACGTCCCGTTTTGTACCTGGCTGTTTTGGCTGACTGCCTCACTCGTTATTTGGCTGATTCGTTGGCTGGCTGATTGACTGTCTCATTGGGTAGGTGTCTGGCTGAATCGTTGGCTGGCTAGGTGGTAGACAGGCAGGTCGGCCCACCGGCTGACGCTTTGGTTGGTTGTGTGGCTGGTAGTTTGTTTGTCAGTCATTGTTCCCCTTCTCAAGGAGAGTGTCCAGTAGGAGTTGTCTCAAGGATACGTAAAAAAAAAAAAGATTGTAAAAAGGTTGTAAAGAAATTGATAGCTGTTCTTCGGGGGCGTGGCTGAACTAGGTCTTCCATCTACAAGAGAAAGTCACGAGAAATATTTTTCGTCGGTAGACGTTGGCTTTATTATTACTAGAGAAATAGAATAAGGGGGCGAATTACGCCTGGTTGGAGCGCTCGTCTTGCCTGTCTAACGAGATGAGAGTTGGGTAAACTCTGGCTACCGGCCGGCTGGTTCACGTGGGTAAACTGACAAGCTGTAAGTCAGGGACGCTGGTTCGACTCGCTAATTCTCGTGAGGGGATCGAGACGAGCGTGCGGATAGTTGAAGGTCTTACTCTGGCAGTGCAACGAAAGAAGGTGACAGATGGAATGGCACTTATGAAGAGGTAATGTGTCCGGTAGAAGCAAGTGGCAGAGGTATAATGTCCCCGGCAGACACACACACACACACACACACACACACACACACACACACACACACACACACACACACACACACAGAGGCTGGTACGGAGGTGTAAGCATATGTTCGGTAGAGATAATGAGATAAATGTGTCCGTCGGAGGCAGCTACGGAGAGATTTGCCTTTGGCAGAGGTTAAAGAGATTGTGTCCGGGAGCGAAACAGGCCGTGTGTCCAGCTGGAGGAGTTACCGAGATTATATCCGGCAGAAGGAGGAGTTAAAGGGATTATATCCGGCGGAGAAGCCGCGCTGTCCGGCACACGGTAGTGGCTATGCCGTCGCGGCTAATGTATTATGTGGTACTCTGAGGAATACGGACGAGGCTTTCTCCTGCTCTCTCTCTCTCTCTCTCTCTCTCTCTCTCTCTCTCTCTCTCTCTCTCTCTCTCTCTCTCTCTCTCTCTCTCTCTCCCCGAGTGTTTGTTTTGGTTGATTTGTGAGCTAACAGCTCGACGGTGCGAATCTCTTAATACAGACGTTACGACTCGTGGAACGATCCCAGAACACGACGGCACGACCTTTTTTACACGGCCGTAACTTAGAGGTCGTGTCGTTATACCCCAGTGGTCGTAGCGTCGCACTCAGTGGTCGTGCGGCTGTGTTTAAGGCGGCGCACGGTCGTACTGTCGCACTCATTGGTCGTGCGGTTGTGTTCAAGGCGGCGCACGGTCGTACTGTCGCACTCAGTGGTCGTGCGGTTGTGACCAAGACGACCTAGCGCGCGTGAGAGTAAAATATTATCCCAAAAATCGTACGGCTGAACAAGAACATAGAGAGAGAGAGAGAGAACACCTTGAACACCCGGGGCCCAAAACTATTCACCACATTCCCTGTGGACATCAGGAACACTGTGGTATGCTCGGTGGGGGGAAAGCAAACTTCAAAGTGCCGTGGATAAGTAGATAAAGTTGCGCACCAGTTCAACCAGGCCGTAGTTGTTAACGCGAAGATGCGGGCTACAGTTTCCAACAGCTTGGTCGATCAACGGACCCAACTCAGACGCCTGGGGCCCCAGCCAGAGCCTTTTGGGGTAGAAGACCTCAGAGATGTACGCCAGTCTAGCTTGCCCCGTCCTCGCTAAGTACCTTCCGTGTGCCCACAACTTTGTTTAAGCTCACCTTTTGTAGGGAAGCGGCGGTAACTCGCGTTTGCCTGGGGGGCAAAATGGCCATCTGTATTTTGCCCCAGTAGTTAACGTCGATATGACTAAAAGTTACACCAAAAACAACCCAACTTTATACATCAGTCGCCACAAATATTTGTGTGTGTGTGTGTGTGTGTGTGTGTGTGTGGACTATTACCTCTACTTGCTGTCAGACCGCGACGGTCTGGGAGTTGAAAAGTCGTTAGTGTCGTGACAGTCTGGAGGTTGAAAGGTCGTTAGGGTTGTGACGCTTTGGAGGTTGATAAGGTCGTTAGTGTTTTGATGGTCTGGGAGTTGAGGGCTCGTTTATGTTGTGACGGTCAGAGAGTTGAAAGACCATTTGGATGTTATAGAAAGTTGTGTGAAATACCGACTCGAGTGACAGGGATTTGCATTAACTTCCGAGCCGTGTCGTGCCCTAAGTTTTTGAAGGGTTTTCCTTGGCGCGTCATTTCCGATCTTTTGTTAAGAGTGTTTGCGTCGTTGTTTTCCCCGCTGGGGAGCTGTATCCGTCGCGGGGGTGACGTCCGGCACACTCAAGAACGAGTCCTTTCGATCAAGTATCATGGCACTAACTTCCACTCGTCATATATAGTCAAATGGAGAGTAACCCAAAGCGTTATGACGAGCCAATATAGGACGCCATCGAAGAGGAGGCCTCACGGTGCGGGTCATGGTCTGAAGTGCTGAATTATTCTAAAAATGAGCGTTGAACTAGCCATAAAGGACTGGAAAGCAGATTACGTGTACTGTCAGCTCTCCCTACGCCTTCAGGAACCTCTCTTGAGTTCAGGCGTCGTCAGCGCAGGGCTTCGGAACCTTGCTGTGTTGGGTCAACGTGATTCAGAATCGACTTCGATGACATAAAGACCCCGGAGTGGAGACTAGCCGACTCCCTGTGGTGGCTGTAATGTGTACCTCACAGGCTCCGACATTGAGGTCGAAGCGTCCGCCGCGACGCTTGTTGTCCACCGACTTAGTTTGTCGTCTGAGAGGAAATACTCAGCTCCCCCTCCACGACAGTTGGTATGCGGTAAGATCGTTTGATTCACTGGGATCGTAGGTCCGGTCTCCACGGCAACGCATTATGAGTGCGCCAACTCGGGGCTGAGACTCAAGAATCGTCGCCCTATCCAGTTTAATGCTAGCCATGGTGTCTCTCATGTTGCATTGTCGAATGGGAACTCAGCAGCCTCGTTTCATCCCGTAATCACCGCATACAAAGCTCGACGTGTCCACCTGAGGTCATGTTTTAAAAGTTAATTATTAGAGAGATCTGGTGTGAAAAGTCGTCTTCTTTATGTTGACCAGGGTCGTCCGACATGCGCATGAGTTAGTCCGGTCACAGACTATTGTGAGATGCTCACTTGAGTTGGTCATGCGTATGGATCAGTAAGCGCTTGCTAGGGACAACTACCTTGCCTTGTGACAAGCTGGATTCAGTGTTGCTACAACACCAATGACTTAGACTAGTGTTGCTACAGCACCAGTGACTAGATGTAGTGTTGCTACATCACCAGGGTCTGTGTTGATATTATTTGCTTAACGTCAACCCCAGTTGTGTTTTTAATGACTTTAGTTCTTTTGAATTTCTCTCCTCCCTCTTTCCTGTTTTTAACCGTGCTCTCCTTTCTCTGTCCTGCCATTTGTGACCTGGTATAGAGGAAGCGGCTGCGTATTCCAGGACAACTGGAGGCCATTGAAAAATGATTTGCTCTTCCGATATTTCATCATTGCATAGATTTGCAATTTCTGATTTTATGTTCTCATTTACCCAGTTTTTATGCCCCTCTTGTTACACGTCAAGTGTATTTTATTTATGGTTTCTTTTTCATATTCACGCAGTTTTCATGTCTGTTGTGCGCGTTAAGTGTGTTCGGAACGTCATGTCGTCACCCTTGCCTTTTGTCTGTCTGTCTGTCTACATGTTAGCACGATAACCAGAAAGCAGTTCTTGGTAGAGGCTTTACTTCACAGGTAACTCCTGCGGAGTGTCGTACGTCCATGGATCTGCTTATCGTTTAGGTGAACTAATTTTTGTGTTTTATAAGTGCGTTAACTCAGGGGCTGCATGAATGGCAGGTCAGATTAATGGGTTATATGTATGAGGCAAAGACTAATATGATGGCTTACTAATTTTTTTGCATGATTAATGAGCTTATTAGTTTTTTCCTTGTAATTAACTCGTGGCGAGAATTGAGCGACGCTAGTCTCTCTCTCTCTCTCTCTCTCTCTCTCTCTCTCTCTCTCTCTCTCTCTCTCTCTCTCTCTCTCTCTCTCTCTCTCTCTCTCATCATGAAACTTCCAGTTTACAACAGCTTCGTTCAGA
>NC_092252.1:11827111-11882111 GCF_036320965.1 Panulirus ornatus | reverse complement strand
GTGACCCAAGAGTCGTGCTGCCGTGCTCAAAGGGTCGTACCTCGTGCACGTGGGGTTGAAAGCGTCCTCCTCGGCCTCAGGCCATGATTGGTTGGTGACGTGCCTTCCGTTGTCCACCGAGGTTTTTGTGGCGAGTAAGAGATGAGCGGCGCATGAGACTTGGCGCACAGACAGGGACCAACATTTGCTAAATGCAACGTAATGCACATCAAAGGACCCTTTGTTGTGTATTTGTAAGTACAAAAACATTCTCATGTCCAGTTACCTAGTGTTGTAGGAAGGAGATGATACGGGATATTTGAAGGTGGAAAAGTTAATTATACGTGTATAACCAATATGTGTGTGTGTGCTCTTCTCTGTTTAATTGTGTATTTATATGCTGCTTACGTGTGTGTGTGTGTGTGTGTGTGTGTGTGTGTGTGTGTGTGTGTGTATCTATAATTGTGTGTGCGAGTTAGAAGTAAGATAGTTAAAGGGAAGTCGGCAGTGCACGGGTGGACCATAGAGAGTCCAGCCCCTTCGGTTGCATCACGAGAGAGATGGAGCACACACACACACACACACACACACACACACACACACACACACACACACACACTGTGTTATTTCCTTGTGTCAGGTGGTCTTCTCCGTCCTTTGTGCAAATTGAATTTCCATGAAAGTTTTGGGCTGTGTATCTCGCGTGCTTTTTAAGGCGAGTTTTCTCGTTGGGACTTGGTCTCTTGTTAAGCATCTCCAGTCCAGACCTGCGAGTTTTACGTGATGTGCAACATTTTTTTTTTTTTCCTTTTATTCCCCTCCTTGAGCCATGCGGTACGACCCTATAGCACGACGGTGCGATCCGTTGGTATGACGGTACGACCCTTGGGCACATTGGTACGACTCTCTGATGATGGCATGAACTTTGACCTACCCTTTTAAAGATCAGGTCAGAGGCTGGGCCGTCCATCATACAGCGTCGTGCTCAAAGGTCCTGTCGTCGTGTTCAAGGGTCGTAACGTCGTTGTGCTCAAGGGTCGTAACGTCGTGCTCAAGGGTCGTAACGTCGTGCTCAAGGGTTTTAACGTCATGTTCAAGGGTCGTAACCTCGTGTTCAAGGGTCGTAACGTCGTGTTCAAGGGTCGTAACCTCGTGTTCAAGGGTCGTAACGTCGTGCTTAAGGAGTTTGTATTTTCGCAGCGTTCAGACCGGGAGGGCTTCGTGACCCAGCGAAAAATGGTCAGGAAAGAAAACTTGGGAGTTGGCTGGCTCCCGCTGAATTCACCTGCGGTTATTGTAGATTTTGATGGTTTTTCGGAAAGGTGTTTTTTTACGAATAAATTCCGTACAACGAATGGTCTCAAGACCATGATATGACCTAAGAGTTATCGTGCAGTTGAAAGGTATGTATTTTTTTGTCCAAGGATTGGTCGTCATCCATTTATATGCATCTCAGGTTGCAGTGAGCATTCGGAGTTCTTTGAGAGTTGCGTTAGGGAAAAAAAAGAACATGTCGCTAAACCTTCCGAGCTGACAGATGCTTAAAGAGTCACAAGCGTGATTAGAAAATATAGTTTTTGACGTTTTCGACAAATTAACGGACGTTTTCAGCAGCGACTCTATGACGCTTCTTGGCGGCCCTCCAGCTCGCATACAAAGCCCATATTGCTTCCATTTCTCGTATTCCTCAGTCATTTAGTCAGAGTCCCGTTTCAGTGAGGTGGATCAGACAGACAGACAGACAGACAGAGAAGCACGTTTTGTGGTGGTTATTTCAGCAGCTTTGGCGTTCCCAACCCCAGCCCATAAGGCTGGTAGGAGGAAGAGGAGGAGGAAGTGGTAGGAAGAGGAGGAGGAGGAGGGAGTGGTAGGAGGAAGAGGAGGAGGGAGTGGTAGGAAGAGGAGGAGGAGGGAGTGGTAGGAGGAAGAGGAGGAGGGAGTGGTAGGAGAGAGGAGGAGGGAGTGGTAGGAGGAAGAGGAGGAGGAGTGGTAGGAGTAAGAGGAGGAGGGAGTGGTAGGAGGAAGAGGAGGAGGAGGGAGTGGTAGGAGGAAGAGGAGGAGGAGGAGTGGTAGGAGTAAGAAGAGGAGGAGGGAGTGGTAGGAAGAGGAGGAGGAGGGAGTGGTAGGAGGAAGAGGAGGAGGAGAGAGTGGTAGGAGTAAGAGGAGGAGGGAGTGCCAGTCCCGTGGGGG
Source organism: Panulirus ornatus (assembly GCF_036320965.1). Lineage (NCBI taxonomy): Eukaryota > Metazoa > Arthropoda > Malacostraca > Decapoda > Palinuridae > Panulirus > Panulirus ornatus. The sequence continues at coordinate 11,879,942 of NC_092252.1, read as the reverse complement.
TACTCTGGCTGCCCCGCTTCCCATGTAATTAGATTTCCTCTTCTAATTATAAGTAATGTCTGCCCAGTTGCTCTCTCATGCAGTTACCCAGTCGGCGCATGAATACTTTTTGATGGTTGTATCCCAGGTCGGCGGGTTGTTTCCTCAGTCTTCAACTCCCCCTTTTCCTCAGCTCTCTCTTTGTGAGCTCCGGGTATATTTCGCCCCTCACATTCATCGGTGGAGGCCATGGCAGAATTTCATCAGCTGACGTCCTCAGCCTGTCCTTGGTATATATTTTTTTTTTTCTTTTTTCCCTGAGCCGCGAGGAAAAGAAAATGATTCACACAAACATGTTATCGCTGGCGTAGAGGTGAAATATATTGAATGTATCACAGCATTGCTGGTCACTCTCTCTCTCTCTCTCTCTCTCTCTCTCTCTCTCTCTCTCTCTCTCTCTCTCTCTCTCTCTCTCTCTCTCTCTGCCATTTTGTAACAAGTTTTGCTGCCCGAAATCGCTTTCCGTGGCCCCTTTTCCTTTTTCAGTGCGCCACCTAGCTTTAAAGGGGGGGGAAAAAAAGGGACTATTTAGAAGTTTTTGTGGCAAAGTGGTGTTAAGTTAGCCCGCGTTATAGCTCTTTGTTTGTCTCTTGTTCTCTTTTTCTTCTCGTTTTTTTGTTGTTATAGATTCATCGGTCATGCGTTGCATCCTGTGTCTCCTTTGTTTTGCTACGACTTGATAGCCTTGTCTTCCCAGGGGTAATGTGTGTCATGAATATATATGAGAATGGGTTTCCTGTACTGCTGAGGAGAACTTGATTCTCTCTGTGTGCTTTGGGACGAGGCTTTTGTTCTGTGTGTGTGTGTGTGTGTGTGTGTGTGTGTGTGTGTGTGTGTGTGTGTGTGGGAAGATTGGTATTGGAACGTACTGTGAAGGTGGGAATTCCTGTTTTATGCGGTTAATAATCATCACTGAGTGGTGATGCTCTTGTTATTAATTGCTACGTATCAGCCATGGAGTGCCTTCACTCTGTCCATTATTAGAGTTTGGATCGGTATTGTTTTTTATTTATTTTTCGGTGTAATTCAGAGCCATCTTCGCAAGGATCAAGTGAAATGATCGTACCACCGTACACAAGGGTTCTTACCTTCGTCGTGTTCAGGTGTCGCACCGACGTGCTCCAGGGTCGTGCCACCGTTCCTCAAGGGTCGTGCCGCCGTTCCTCAAGGGTCGTGCCACCGTTCCTCAAGAGTCGTGCCGCCGCTCCTCAAGGGTCGTACCGCCGTTCCTCAAGGGTCGTGCCACCGTTCCTCAAGAGTCGTGCCGCCGCTCCTCAAGGGTCGTGCCGCCGTTCCTCAAGGGTCGTGCCACCGTTCCTCAAGAGTCGTGCCGCCGCTCCTCAAGGGTCGTGCCACCGTTCCTCAAGGGTCGTGCCGCCGTTCCTCAAGGGTCGTGCCGCCGTTCCTCAAGGGTCGTGCCTCCGTACTGAAGGATATAAAGCATGGCAGTTGTGTGGTTTATCATCCAGTTGTATTGGGTTTGGACATCAGGGATGCTATGGACGCTGGGAGGTAAACATTGCCCCTACTTTGGTCGCATCACACTCGTCCATATTGTTTTTTGTAACTGTTTATTGTATGGATGATGTATTGTGAAGCGTTGTGTCTGTCATGCTGTAGGATGCTGAGTCTTCCCATGAGTCGGGGGTTGGTAGTATGCCGTGGATTGGTTTCAATGCTTCCTCTTGTCGTGGATGATCGTGGATGTCCGGCTTAACGCAGGTGTTTCTTTCTTCTTTTTTGTTTGGACGCTGTGCAGTGCTTCGACGTTTGCCTCTGCCACGGTGTAGACAAGCACGTCTACCACGGAAAATAAACCAGGGTCGATGGGTGACGGGTACGCCTTGTAGTAGTAGCAGCCCTCTGAACTTGAGCAGAGGCGGTGGTGAAGTAGCAGATAGACCAACACGCGAGTCATTTAAAAAGGGATCTGGGGAGGAAATGCGACTTGGGGTTGACTTGCCGACGGATCTCCAGTTCTGCACCGCTGTTTCGTGTGACATTACCACAAGCAACACAGTCTTGTCAACAGTGCTCATGTATGCGGACAGTAATGCTTAGGAAAGTGCTACAGGATTCTACCTGCTAGAGATTACACCGCAGTTGGAAAGTCACGTTTGGCTGTGTCATTGGCCGTGTAGACTAGCCGGAAAAAGAACTTCTCCACGACAAAGAAGTCCACATATTTCTGTTACTGTAAGTAGCGCAGCCTTGGGCTGCAGAAGCCTTCAGAAAGAGGTCCTAAGTAACGCTAGGATATCTTTCTTAGAAAGAGGTCTAGGGGGGTATTCATATGATCAGACAAATAAATGGTCACGAACGATAATTAGGGAAACATTTCAGAGTTTGTGTGTGTGTGTGTCTGTGTGTGTAACGGGAGCGTACTAGATTGGTGTGTTGTAAGCTCCTGCCACTGGTTATGTTGGCAGATACGGCTCCGCAGTGGATAGAGAGCGTTTCAGTTACCATTGTGTTAATTCGGATGTGCAAGATAGCGCAGACAACGGCTGCACGGTGGGATGGAGTTAGATTTCCACCACATTGTTATTCGCTGGTCTCTCCTGCAGTTTATGGTGGGTTTAGTGAGACAGCTGGTCGGGTAAGCTCATCCAACGGTGCTGTTCTGTGGTGACTTAAAAGGTGATTCTAAAAGGTAATTCTTGCTCCGGTGCCGGCGTTAGTTTGGCGGGGCGAGAGGCTGGTGAGGCAGAGCCGCCGCCGGGATAGCACTGCGATGGATGATTTTAAACCCCATGAACACGACCCCCATCCCTCGGCTGTGATGGCCTGGCCTTTTGACCTGACCCACAAGGGTCTATCTCAGGAGAGGTTTGGTTTTCCCCCCTTATCGTCGTGGTTAAGAGTTAAGACACGGAAAATTGTGATGGACAGTTGCAAGGGCAACAAAAGGAGAGAGAGAGAGAGAGAGAGAGAGAGAGAGAGAGAGAGAGAGAGAGAGAGAGAGAGAGAGAGATTCGTTGCTTGAAAAGGCTCTTTTTCGGGATATACAAAATTCATAGTTCCTGGGTGAGCCTCTGGACGCCCTGTGGACCTTTTCTCTTTTTCCTCTCCTTTTTCCCCCGGGTACTGATAACGGGCTCCCGTCAAGGAATGGAAAGGGAATTTCCTAATGAATTTCTTGCTGTTGTTGTTGGTATACCCATATTTTCATGCTTCCAGCCGAGGGGTCAGGCTTTCTCCAGAGGAGGGCAAGAGCCAACCATATTGAGTCGCTGGCGGAAGTAATGCAGCTCGCAGAAGATAAACTCCTGAAATGAAGTGATATCCAGGAAGATAGCCTGAGGCACGCTGAGGAAGGTTGCTGGTGCTCACACCGTTCGAAACACTAGTCTCAGCGACCATGTGTTCGATGATTCCACCCTGAGAGTGAAATATATCTGTGCATACATTAGGCGTGTATCTCCTTCGAACATAATATAGTGCGCGGACTATATATATATATATATATATATATATATATATATATATATATATATATATATAAATATATATATATATATATATATATATATATATATATATATATATATATGTATATATATATATATATATATATATATATATATCAACTGACTGTTATATTTCTCTCTTGTGTCTCCCCTGATGATGTGATTATTACACGAAAGTGCACTTGGGAAGTTTTCGTGTTTCATTTTCCTCGTGGACTCATAGGAATATATATATATATATATATATATATATATATATATATATATATATATATATATATATATATATATATCTTTTCCCAGTCATCAAATACTCAGTTGTTTGGGGCCGTTACAAAGTAATGAAAGACTTCAATTTCCCAGCTAAACAATTAACAAATATAGAATAAAAGAGAGAGGTGGATTTTATCTTTGAAATGCAAATATTGTCCTGTGAACCGTCTCGTATGCCGTAGTGAAGCAGTATTGGCCATCCAGCAGCAGGAGCGAACCCCCTGGTAGCGTCCTCGATACATTTTACACAGATGTTCACAGTTTTATCTGCAAATCCAGAATAAAGCGGAACTGTCACAGTGGCCGGCGGTATGCCAGTTTTCGCTACGTGCTTGAGGCAGCTACCGTTGGCCGCCTAGCTCGTGTGTCCAGGGCAGTTATACATTACACGTATGGTCATGGATGATGGTGTGAGTGGGTGTCTTAGGGACCTAGTTTCCCTTACGGTAAAGTACTCTATTGGGTATTGCATAACACGGCTCCTCCTTCCTTCGTTCTTAACAGATAATGTTGCTCTTGCTCGAGGAGACAGACCCAAGTTAAGCCTGGTGGCCTGAGGGCGTTTTGGCAGTGGGCGCTATCGGATCCCAGCCATAGGATTCCAATACTGATATCTTATCTGCATAATCCCTGACCTGAGGCCGGCCGATTGTTTGAACCGACAGGTCGAACGATGAGCGTGGGAGGATTTTCTTTCATAGTCGAAGTCATTGTAGGGACTTCGCCTCTGGATATGAAGGGTAAATGACGCTGAGGATCAGGAGCAAAGCTTGGTCTGTTTGACGTCTTGAATTTATTAATTTATTAGTATTATTATAAGTGGTAGTAGTAGTAGTAGTAGTAGTAGTAGTAGTAGTAGTAGTAATTTGTTATATTTAATTTCATTTATTTTCGCCACGAGAAGGTAAAGTTCATCCATCGACTCTGTTATGGGGGAATAGTCGGTAATAGTAACCATTTAACCCTCGCATCTCGTGATCCGTCATAATTAATCTGAAAGCGTAGGTTAATCTGTCATTTTGAATGGACGTCTTATCATCTGTTATGGTATTCTATTCTCAGACATCTTTTGCCGGCTGTTTGATCTTTATTGAACGGTTCCTTTTAACGGCGTCGAATGTTATGGAAAATTAGAAAATAAAGTGATTACCTGACAGGTTTGATTAATGGGTCGAAAAATATCTGGCGTGTTTTCACTGCAAGGTAAGTGCTTCATGTAGGGATTAACTTAGCTTGTGCTGAAGTCCTGGTGAGGATGAGTCTCCCCCTATGACGAGTTTGTGATCGTCTTTATTGTGTTACTAGGAACGAGTAGTTTACATTTTATTACGGTCCCTGGGAACGAGTAGTTTACATTTTATAACGTATTGGGAACGAGTAGTTTACATTTTGTTATGGTACTGGGAATGAGTGATACTACGCTACTGAGAAGGAAAGGGTTTACATTCTGTTACGACACTGGGAATGAGCAGTTTACATTCCCCATACGTTCCTGCCGTAAAGTTTACCGTACTTTGTATAGCAATATTGTATTTCAATTTTTTACATTACTAGACAAAGGACTGGTATACCGTGCACCTTAAAACTTGCCGTACTTCAGTCATTAAGGCAGCGTTGCACACGCAGTAAACAGTTTGAATAAAGACAAAGAGATAGACAGACAAATAACTGGAAGACACAGGGAAAGAGATGTATATGTAATGACAGAAACAGAGAGAGAGAGAGAGAGAGAGAGAGAGAGAGAGAGAGAGAGAGAGAGAGAGAGAGAGAGAGACTCTTTCGCTGGAGAGTGACAGGCCTGGCCACCAGGTACGTAACCAACGATGTAAAGAGAATCGGAGAAAATATCGAGGGATTGACCGGATCAAAGGGACGAGGTCCCCGTACCAGGCCCAGCAAGATGGTTGATAAGGAGGCCAGCAGGAGATTGGTGCTGCTGCCCACCACCACCCGGGGGTGATGGTGATGAGAGATGGGGAGAGAGGATGGTGAGGGAGGAGAGGGGATGGTGAGGGAGGAGATGGTGTTTCAGGGTCTAGGGTGGAGACGGGAAAGGGGGTCGTAAAAAAATGAGGAAGTGATGGTAAGAAGGAAGTTTGTTTGGGAGGGGTTTGGGGGGGGGGGGGGATGGTGAGGGTCGAGAGTGACTGTGGCTACGGGGTGGGTAGTGGAGGCGGGAGATTGGATGGAAGGAGTGAGGGAGTGGGGTGATGGTGAACAGGGTTGGTGGTGAGGGATGGGTTGTGGTGATGGAGAGTGGTAGTGGTGAGGGACGGTTTGTGGTGATGGAGAGTGCTAGTGGTGAGGGACGGGTTGTGGTGATGGAGGATGGTAGTGGTGAGGGACGGGTTGTGGTGATGGAGAGTGATTGTGGTGAGGGACGGGTTGTGGAGATGAAGAATGATAGTGGTGAGGAACGGGTTGTGGCTGTGGAGATCATGTTGTTGGAACCTGTGGTGCTGAGGGGATGAGATGAGTGCAGGAGAGTGTGTACCTAGTGCGGTGATGGCTTCGCTCTCGCGTCTACGTGCACCCGCTCTGACCCACCTCCTGTAGGAGGTGAAGTTCATATCTGATCCCTACTTACGCCCACTACCCTGGGAGGAAAGATATCTATAGGGTCTTCATATTTTCAGTTCAGGGATAATGTTTGCTTTGTGGCTCCAGAGAGCATGATAGGGAATGATCAAAGCGGAGAATTGAATACTTGCAGGTCATGAGCATGAAACATATGATGAGAAATCTTCCACCGCGCCTGCCACAAAGAGAATAATTTTCCCAATGTTTCTGCCGCTCTGGATATAAACAGGTTGTTGAAACATCGAGTCTCCACGTGTAGGTGACGTGTCTGTGAATGTGGGCGGGCGTGCATGCCTGTGTGTTAGTGTATCTGTGTCCCTGTCTGTCTGTTTGTCTCCTAGGTAAGAGTGATGGATACTTTGTTCTAAAGACTATTAAAGGCCTTTGCTCGACCTAGAGTTGTGGGAGCAGAGGTGATTGACTTTTAGAGTGACATCCGTCCATGCCTTACGCACTGCCCAACCACAGCCACCCTCACCCGCCTCGCCCTCACCTACAGCACATCTACAACCCTCCCATACCCACACCCATACACACCTGTACGTACCGCCCACCCATCCTTGCACCTACAACCGATTCACAGTCCAGGATGCCCACGCCCGCCCTCACAGCCCAGGCGAACCCACGCCCACTAGCAAGTCACCAGGACTTAGTGTGAAGGAGGCTGAACTGTGTCATAGCAACGTAATACATTGGATGTTTGGTGTACCCCGAGCTGTGCTGCCGAGGGGGAGTTGATGATTAATTATGATAGAGTTTCTGTGTTTTATGAGGCTGGAATCGCAGCAGCGGTCGCCCTTGCCTGTTCGTATGGGGTAGGAGCAAGATAATGTTGCCCTAAATTTGCATCAATACCCCCCTCCCTAACACACACACACACACGCACAAGCTCCTCAGTGCCAGTTACTGGCATCAGTTACCACACATGGATCTCTGGTATGAACTGTTAGTCTCCTGTGCCACCCTTGACCTCTGGTGCCACCCACCGGCTCCCAAGTAGTGTCATTTTTCATTACCAACGCCTGCCTCCAGTGCCACCTACTGGCTTCCAGTGCCACCGCCTGGTTCCAGTGCCACCTACTGGCCTCCAGTGCCACTGCCTGGTTCCAGTGCCATCGCCTGGTTCCAGTGTCACATACTGGCCTCCAATGCCATCCCCAGCTCTACTGTCACCCACTTCACTGCCTTAAGTGGACATCTAGTGCCATCTGCTGCCCTCCAGTAGGTGACACCACACACTCCAGTGCCACCTACTGGCCTCCAGTGTCACCCACTGGCCTCCAGTGTCACCCACTAGCCTCCAGTGCCACCCACCGGCCTCGGGAGCCATATATTGATTTTGAGAGTCACACACCGGCCCTGTTTGAACCAACTGGTCTCCATTGCCGTCCTACGGCCACCATTAAACACCCATCAACCACCAGTGTCGCAAGTCGAACTCGGTACATCGCCCAGTGACCTTGAGCGCGACAAGGTAGCTATTCAGCACACCACCAACCAGCCTCTGGAACCACATCGTCGGCATCCAGTATCACCCACGGGCCTTCACTGCCTTCCAGGAGTGTTCTCAGCTTCCACCGCCACCCACCGGTGTCTTCAGTTGTCACCTACAAGCCTCACGTGCCCGTTTAGCGCCACCCGTGCGGCCTCCGGTGGCACCCGCCATCCTCTCTTGCCATCAGCCGATGACGGACATCATCGCCCAGTGGCATCCCTTGCCATCCACAGGACTATGGTGCCACCCATTAGCCTGTGTGCCACCCACCAGCCTCCGTGCCACCCACCACCCTCCAGTGCCGTCCACCATCCTCCCGTGCCGTTCACCACCCTCCAGTGTGCCACCCACCAGCATCCAGTGCCATCCGTCGGCCTTGATTGCCACCCACAGGCCTCCCACGTCCTGACTTGCTTGCCAGAAGTGGGGATGAGTTTATCTGGGGCCCCGTACATCCCCCAGCTTGACCTCTGGTCTCTCGTAGTTCAGGCAGGGAGGGGCAGCAGCTCTCCTCTCTTCGGGGATGAAAGAAATTGCCCCCGGAATTATGTATCTCTATTTTTATCACGGACATTTCCAGGGAGCATTAGTCAGGCACGAATTGCTCAGGGGGGAAGCATTGCAGTTGTTTGGCCGGGTCGCTTAAAGGTGAGGTGGTGGTGTCTGGAGCATTTAGGAATTGAACGCTGGGGAGTTTAACTTGGTGAAGTGCTCTCATAAATTGAGAAATTTAAGAGAAGGGGGGAAGGGAGGGAGGGAGAAAAAAAAGAACGCAAAGCGACACACTCGGACGGGAATAGCGTCGGCGGGCGGGTATGTACGACAATTTGCCGCATTTAACTCTCATATTCCCGATTTTACGGGAGCGAGGCAGGGTCGCGGGTGGGATAGTAGGACAGGAGCCCTGTAGGGGGGGCGGGGGTGGGGAATAGTAGGGCAGGGGCTAGGGTAGGACAGCAGGAAGGGGATGACGTACCTACCACGGCGGAGGTGGGATGGGAGGAGCAAGGGGAGAGGTGGTATAACGCGGGGTGAGAGGAGGGGAAAATCGGGCTAGCGCCAGAATGGAGTGGAGGAAACGGCGCCTGCGAGGGAAGGCTGAAGGTTTTGGGGAGGAGGCGGGGGAATGGCTGAAATGGTGGGAGGGGGTGACTACTTGCCGTGCAGCGTGGCCAGGGCTCTGGGAGCGTGTATGTGTGTGTGTGTGTGTGTGTGTGTGTGTGTGTGTGTGTGTGTGGAGAATTAGGAGTGGGGGGGGATTAGCTGGCACTTCTGGGAACACACTTCACTCACCAATAACTGGATCTCCTTGAATGATTACCCGTGTCGAACACCGTGGCAGATTATTAACATACAGAAGGAAACGTCGTCAATTATTTCGTCATTGAAGACGCGCGAGTTTTTTTTTTTTTCTTTTTTTTCTCTCCACGCAGACGTGTGTCACACATCAGGACTTAGAAAAAGAAACGGATTTTGCAAAAAGACATTACTAAATAAGTCTCTGAACAAAACGCATCATTAAAAAGGTATCAGAGTCGTTTGAATTATAACCCTGTTCGTATTTGGTGACAAAGAAAAAAAATGACCTCGGTAAAAGGTGGTTTGATTATTCCAGTGGTGACAGTTGTAAAGGTGGCTGGGTCATCCACTGTTGAACACTATGGGGAATTCTTCACCCGGAAACCATTTGATTATGGCTACCAAACACCGAGAGGTTGTATACATACAAAGCTTTTTTTTTTCTGTGTGTGTGTTTTAGCTGGGACGGCACGGGGAGCTGAGGCCCTGATCAAGGCCATCTCATTACCCATAAGGGTGGATGAACAGCTAAGTTGACTGTGGACCGAATGCAGCAACCAGGACTCGAACCTATGCGTTCGACCTAGGGCGGCCCATGAATGCGTCACTGTCAGGAACGCTAACCTCCATACCACGGAAGTGGTGTAGCGTAGATAGTGTTAACCTTATTGCGAAAGGTATTTTGGGAGGCGTGTGTACTTATCTATCGTTATGACAATCTAGCATGCGTTATGAATGCAGACAGCATGTACAAGTCTTAAGAGAGTTGCACGATAGTCGAGGAGCGAGAGAAGAATTCCTTCCTCGTCCCGTAAATTGTAGGTAATCACACACACACACACACACACACACACACACACACACACACACACACACAAAGGGAAACAGGTTTTCCCTAGGGGTGGCAGGAGGTTGGGGGGAGGGGGGGGATCAGGACGTTCCCCAGCCACTACACAGATTGGACCAGGAATCAGTGCAAAGTGGACCCATCGGCCGGAGCACCTCGTAAGTCTTGCCTTAGATTGGTTTTAGCTCCGTGTAGTGGCCGTGGTCAGGCCACCACCACTGCTGTGTGTACCCCTTTTGGTGCTCAGTTCACCCACCACACCCACTCAGCAGCAGCCTCACCGTCCGTCGTTTTCTGTCGGTTGTGGGGGGATCCGATGTAGCACACACCATCGGATCTATGCGGAAGTGCGGCTTTGGGAGGTCACAGCACCGTAAAGATTGACGGAGATTCATAGTTCGTAATGTGAAGCTCAGCAGGCCAGCGTGGCTTATCATGTCGAGAGAGGGAGGGAGCAAGCCTCAACCACAGCCCCAGTGGTATTATCCCTAGACGAGAGAGGAGTGTTAACCACATTCAGAGGCTCACCTTGCCGATCAAGCACAGGTGTATCAAGAGTCGTATAGACTAGAATTGAGTATCTGCTGACGTGCATCTCTCATTTCATGTATATATATATATTCCTATGAGTCCACGTGGAAAATGAAACACGAAAAGTTCGCAAGTGCACTTTCGTGTAATAATCACATCATCAGGGGAGACACAAAGAGAGAAATATAATAGTCAGTTGTTATACATCGAAGAGACGAAGCTAGGACGCCATTTGGTAAACATATATATATATATATATATTCTGTTTGATTGTCCACAACAAGAACCATCTGTTGACAAATAGAAAAGAAAAAAAAATACATATAAGTAAGTGGCGAATGAAAGTTGCTATCATTGGTACGAGAGACGTACGACGAATTGTCAGTTTTCATTCTTCGCCTTGAGGGAAGGACACGTCCCTCCAGTGTGGAGGAATTCCTCCCCAAAACCCGGACGTAATCAGTGCGCAGTGTCCCCCTGTTTGAGCAGAGCATGCTGGGGCGGGTGTGTTGCAATGTATTGTGGGGGGGACATGCCAGATTAAAGGGGAACTCGAGCAGGGATTGGTCAAGTTGCAGGTGTGAATCAGTTTTCTTTCTTGGAGGAAGTGACGCCTCTGTTTGGATAGGATACCTGGCTTCAAGATGGGAAGAAATGGTGGGTGCATGAAGCGGCTGGCTGGGTTGTTGGGGGGTATTAAACGCAGGTACTTCTCGAAGACCAAATGATTCTAATTATTTCCCTCCCATGTAGTTCATGTTCTTCTTCCATAGAGCATGTGCCCCTCTGCCATACAGTACGTATTTTCATTCCCTCCTGTAGAAAATACTTCTTTCCTTACAGTACATCCCCTCCCTTGTAGTACATGCTCTACTTTCTATACTGTTGAACATGCCACTATCCTGTACCGAGAATATTTCCCCTACTTTGTTATGAATGTTCTTCTGTTTTTGTGTGTTCCTTCGTTATGATACTTGTTTATATTCTGTTTGTGATAAGCCTCTGTCTCTTTATGTTATACCCTTCTTACCCTCGTAGAACTCGTGCTGTGTGCTTAGTTCCTTTTCTGATATATGCCCCCCACCTCCTCCTCTTTCTGCCATAGGACTAGTGTAACAAAGGGTGTGATGTTAACGCCTACAGACAAATCGGTCATGACATATCTGGGGAGGCTAGGGGAAGGAGATCGTAAGTGTCTGGCTGTCGGAAAAACATTGCTCAAGTGGTGTGTGTGTGTGTGTGTGTGTGTGTTTGTGGCACGCCATCCGACAATGCTCAGACGCCTGTATGAGCGGTGTCGAGTCTGTGTGCAGAGTGTGCTGAAATGGAGTGGTGGGTGCACGGTCCCCGTGAAACGGTGAGGGGCGTCTTACTAAATCACTATAACTGTGAAAATCTTTAATTATCGTAGTGTTTAGACAGTTTTTAAATGTATCCCTATTTATTTTTCCCCCGCTATAAAGAAGGCACTAATTTTAACAGAATAGTTGGTATGATAACACGTTCCCATTCATTTTTTAAATGGAAAAAGTACTTTTGAGATCTGTTTGATGACCGGAAAATTTGAATGGCTTAGTTGATGCTACGTTATACAAAGCTGACCACATAGGATTGTTCATAACTCACACAAGACAAGGTTAGTGCATGGAGAGGCATAGCCACATCGAAAACATTCATATCGCTGTTCTTTCAGAAATATGACAACGTCCTGGGAGCAATCATACATGGACAACGTTCTGGAACTTAGTGGGAACGTTTCTTATCGCTCCCGACGTTGCCCCCCTACACCATCCTGCAGGTGAGGTGGGGTCCAGGTAAGCTTAGCAGGCTGGACGCTGCCGCTCCGGTTAACCAACCACTCCGGCTGATCCGCCCCTCCAGTCAACGCGTGACGTTGAAGACAGCGATTCACGAGCAGTATTTCAGCAGTTGTCATACCCCTGAGCCATAAGTACTGCTGACCCCTTGAAGTGTTCCATTCCCACATCAGAATACTGAATATTGAGCTTTAAGGACGATGTATTGGGCTGCAAGGAGACCATTATTCGGAGCGAAGTCATCTGTATCCACTTACGCCCATTTTTTTTTTTTTTTTTTTTTTTTTACCACGTTGGTATGACGCATTGGTGAAGGATTTCACACCAGAAGCTACGCGGTTCGTAGTTCGGAATCAGAGGGCGATCAGACTCGAGTATTTCCAAGACTCCTTGCAGCAGTCCTGAGTCTTGAGCGAGAAAAGGAACTTGTGTGGGTGCGTGGGCGTGCGTGCGTGCGTGCGTGCGTGCGTGCTGAGCCTGCAGTATTATCACTAAATACCATTCTGTGACATTTGAACTTATTGCTTTTGAAGTCATGAGCTGCTGTTATTTGTCCAGTAGGTTTTACATTGTCTCCTCAGCCGTATTTAGACACGATCATAGAAGAGTTGAAAGTGCTCAGAGCGTAGTATCATATATGATGTCAGCAGTTAAGCAGCTTTCCAATTAAGCCATGATCTGTCAACAGGCGGTAATCTCAGTGTTGTGTTGTCGGTATTGAGAGCATGCACCGACCAGGCACCGAGCCGAGCCGCGGGCTAAACTGTGTATGATCTGTAAACAGTTTAATGACACTTTGTTCCCTGGTGTCCACTCTTAATTAATGTATTTGTTACTTTTTAGCGACAACAGGCGAGAGAATGGCGCCAGAGGGGGATCATCAACGCCTTTTCATTCGGTCAACAAGAGAACGAACGCAGTGGAGTAATGAAATTATGGGTGAAGTGTTACGGAATGGGCATGATAGACATTGAGAATCCTGGAGGGTGTAGACCCCAAGGCTTGCACCCCAAAGTCATTCCCTTCTAGCACGACAGGCACGGGAAGACGGTCAAATAACACGGAACGTCCGAAGTTGCCGTAAGTCCCATGAGCAAATGTATAGAAAAAAAATTATATGTTCGGGGACCTTAAGTACTTAACGCATTACCAGCAGTTGAAGACGTTCCGAAATTCGTCAGGTGTGTCTTCGGGGTTTGCCCAGTGACCCTGGGAATACGTAGGCCTGCGGGCCGTGCCCTCAACTAGCCAGACTGATCAGAGGAGGGCGGCGGCAGTGCAAGCGGGATGTCAGGACACAGGACCGAGCCTCCAGACACAGCGCGAGGTAGTCATCAAGCAAGGTAAACTGTGCGGAGATGTGTGTATGTGTGCATATGTCTGACTGGATGTCTGTTACCCGGGCCTTGTGCGCAAGGGTATGGATAATTGGATGCGCTGTTGCCAGAGCGGTATGCACCTGCCGCGATTATATATATATATATATATATATATATATATATATATATATATATATATATATATATATATATATATATATATATATATATGATGTTTCCGTTAGGTAACGGCTCGTACATGTGTACGTATACATATATATGTATGTCTGGTCATGGGTTTTTCCACAGATTTAAACTTGAATATGGGTGTAATTGGATTTTGTGCTGTCAATGATATTTTCATGCAGATCAGCGGTATTATACGAAGTTTGTTTTTATTAGGTCACTATTTGTGAACTCCTTTGTTGTTGTTGTTGTTGTTTTTGTTGTTGTTGATGTTGATATTGATTGAATCTTTCATGAAGGGATGGTGCCATACTTCAGTCAGTGATGGAATCTCTCATGCAGTGATGATGTCGTGGTTCAGTCAGTGACGGAATCTCTCATGCAGTGATGATGTCGTGGTTCAGTCAGTGACGGAGTCTCTCATGCAGTGATGATGTCGTGGTTCAGTCAGTGACGGAATCTCTCATGCAGTGATGATGTCGTGGTTCAGTCAGTGATGGAATCTCTCATGCAGTGATGATGTCGTGGTTCGGTCAGTGACGGAATCTCTCATGCAGTGATGATGTCGTGGTTCAGTCAGTGATGGAGTCTCTCAAGCAGTGAAGGTGTCATAGTTCTGTTTATGACAAAATAGTTCATTCAGTGATGGCTCCCGACTTGCGATAAGGGAATGTTTGTTCTCGGCCTGGTGGTCTCAAGGGCAGGTTAGGAGATAGGAGGCCTCCTGGAGGCGCAGGCAAACTGTCGTAGGAGAAGCGACCTCCTCCAGGTGCAGATCGACCTTTGTGTTCCGCCACTTAGCAAGGCACACACCTCGTCCTCGTCCGTCATCCAAAACCACATTTCAGACCCTCAGCGTCACCATGGTCGTAACTATGAGAATCGGATACTCTTTGAACTTTACTGAGTTGTTTTCCCCCAACAGCTTAAGGAATTGATTGGCCCCAAGATCCTTGACTTCACCGTCGAGTTTGCATATGCCTCCTTCTTAAAAGAGGTTAAACCTTGAACTTAACATGCGTCAAATTGAGGAAAATTCCAGCTCCATCCATGGAAGATTAAACATTAAACATCAGAAGAATTAACATTAAGCATCAAAAGAATTAACATGAGACCCCAAAGCAATATTTTGGATTTCAACGTGAGTCATGTTGTGAAAAGGTTCAGTCTGTCAGACAACTTGTCGCATTGCTGGGAAAGTTAAACCTTTTCGTATGAAACTTGACACTGATGTTTTTGATCATTATTTTTCAGATAGTATTTCCACCCCTTCCTACACCTCTCCCCTTCTGTGTTGCGCCACAGGCGAGACAAGTGTTCTGTGGAACGCCCATCTGTTGGATATATCATCGGAGTTATCTCTCATTTGGAGGGAGCAAACGCTTACCTCTGCTGGGGTTGCGATCATAGGCACGTCATTACTTCAGAGTCGCGTGACCGTTTATGTCATGGGGTCGTAAGCGTCTTAAGATTGGACGAGTCAGCCAGCCTCCCTCTGTGTCTGGCGTTGAACTATGAACGTCCGTATGTTGTAACAACTCCGGCCATGTGTTAAATAGCTACCGCTTGGACATTTTGTTTTTTAACCCCAGACGTCAGCGCCAATTATATATGTTAATAAATGCAACAAAAATGGATACTGGCCTAAAAATAGACATAAATGTAAGCTACCATACTGGGTAACATGCTGAATATATATATATATATATATATATATATATATATATATATATATATATATATATATATATATATATATATATATTGATATTGACATAGGCTACACTTTTGGCTCTTAAAGATTGATATTGATAAAACTTATCCAGATGGATACTATAACAAGCAGTACTTTATTTATCAGTATTAGGTACATGATAAGTCTAACACATCCTAGAGATAGAACAGTCTGTAGTGGATTTGTTTACGGGACGATGCCAGCCATCTAGCTAGGTCCATGTGGTGAACGCCACAAAATTGGTTTTGGTAGACTCGCCAGATCTGTCCAACTGTGGCGAATCCATTATTCGTTTCAGATGTTTACATTCATCTCTCTCTCTCTCTCTCTCTCTCTCTCTCTCTCTCCCGGTTTATCAGTCTACCCTTCCCTAAACATTCCAGGTCCCTCACTCAGCACACTGTCTGGCTTCACATCTCGCCCTCCCTTTGCCCTCAGTGGTGGGTATCTCTCTCACGCTAGGGGATACGCCACACCACCACACGACTGAGGTTCTTGCATGGATCTCTAGGCACATGTGTGTGTGTGTGTGTGTGTGTGTGTGTGTGTGTGTGTGTGTGTGTGTCTTTCTCTACCTCACTACTCAGGTTCAGCGCAAGGTGCGTGGCACACAACCTCGCGCCCAAGAGTGGTAGCAAGGAGGTCTTCACGACGTATACATAGTCACGATATATACATAGTCAGGTAATTATTTACACTGTGGTCCTTATGGTTGTCAGGAATTGGTTTAACCGCCTCAGAGCACATCTCGGCAAACGTTTTCAGTGTGATCAATGTATATATTTTATATACACATCCCAGGGTGCTAACCAGGGACGGATTGTTGAGTTGCTAAGGTCATATTGTATTATTGTTTTTATCATTATTATTATTTTTATTATTATTATTATTATTATTATTATTATTATTATTATTATTATTATTATTATTATTATTATTATTACTACTACTACTACTACTACTACTACTACTACTACTACTACTACTACTACTTCTACTGCTACTACTATTTACAAGTTTATTCTCTGTTTTTTTTTTTTTTCATACGAGTAACGGACCAGTGATAGGTAACTGGAAACAATTTGTTCTTTTTGTCTTTAGAATCATCGAAATCTGACATTTCTGTGGCAGGCCCGCGACCCACTGATATCAGAGAAATTCTGGATTTATTGGAATTTCAGAAATAACATCCCGTATTTTTTTCCCCCTAAAACGCAATTTAAGCTACACAGCTAAGCTCCTCCCAGTTCAGAATTCCATATGCGCTCTGCCCCGTAAGCCATCGTAATCCCATCTAGAGCAACCCTTGCGTAAATAAGGGGTCTTGGGGGGGGGGGGGGGGGATGGTGGTGGTGTGCCACCCCAGGCGGGGTTGGGGGAAGGTTAAGGAGGGCTGGCGGAGTCTGAGGCTAGACACTAGAGAAGGCGCGGGAGGGGGGGTCTTCGGTCTTCGGTAGTCTTCGGTGAAAGACAGAACGAAGGGTCTTCGGTCTTCGGGAGTCTTAGGTGGAAGACAGAACGAAGGGTCTGCGACGAAACCATCGAGTGCGAAAGTTTATTTTTGTTGTTGTTGTTGTTGTTGTTGTTGTTGAGACATATTGGGATTTTAGGTCGTCACCGGAGCGCTGCGTTAGGTGGCTAGGGGTTGCGCTGTGGTATCCGCTGAGACTCGCGAGATGGGTATTCGCTGAGGCACGAGGAAGTTGGGTCGTTGGATGAGACGCATACGCCCGAGGAACAACGGGACTGGCAGGGACGACACGGGCATCGTCCTCGTTGGGGGTCTCGTGGGCAGGAAGGAGAGGGTCTTCGTTAGAGATTTGAGGTCTTTGTTGGACGAGGGGGCCGGGGTGTGATGGGGGGGGAAGGAGGAAGGTGGAGGTAGAGTGATGCGTCTTTGTCGAGCAACTAGGGGAAGGGTTGAGGCCTTCCTCTGTGACACCGAGGGGCAAGAAGAGGCGGTTTATGACCGAGCTAGACACTTACTCCTTCAGCACTCCAGACGAATCTACTCTGAACCTTGAGAGTCGGATCCTTGAATCACGTTTTCGGAAATATTCCACAAAAAAGTGTGTGAATGGCTTGGAATATAAAACGATACTACATGCATTGTAGAAAACGCGAATAGTTGTCAAGGATAGATGTGTTTTCAAGCATCGGAAAGAACCTCGAGGCAAGGGAACAACATCCCGACAAGAATATACTGAATTTACTCGTGTAGTTTTAAATTTGGCATTTCCTCGCGTCCGACGTTTACGCGAAGAAAACACGTCCTTTACATCTTCGGCAAAAGTTAGGGGGGGGGGGAGTTGGGGAGAGAGGTAAAAACGGGAGTAGACAAGGGGAGAGGAGTAGGTGGGGAGGAAGTTTAAAGGGAGGAGACTAGGGAGGTGAGAGGACGTGTAAGACATAGTTTGGTTAGTGTGACAGCAGTGCGACAGAGCGAGGGAGCTGCGACAGATAGTTACCGGGTTCTTGATATTCATTTATACAAACTTTATCTCGCGATGAGTGTTGCATAATGTGGGGGGCGTAATTACACGACAGTAATTAACCTCCCCCCAAGAGAAGCTGGTCAGGGGCCCGGCACAAGGGTCGGTTATTGCACTGCGCCACAGTGGAGTGCAGCCGGAACCCCCAGGGACGAGGGTTACTACTCTCTTACTCCGCCTCAACCAGGGTTGAATATTGACCACGTCCCCGACTCACATGGTCGACGGCACCGGTGTCGAATGTCGACCATAACCTTCGGCATGAAGGTACTCGCTTGCTTCATTGCCCCATGGTGGAATACATGCCTAGACCATCCGTGTCCCGGGGTTCCTCCTAGTTGTATCGCCCCAGAATGGGACGTCGACCTTGATCTGTGTGATGTACTGCGTCAAAGCGCAGTAGAGATCTTGATCTCTCTGCTGTACTGTACTGGGATGGAATACACACCTTTATTTTTTTTCGACGTATTTCACCTGGGTGGAATGTAGGACCATGATCAATTGGCTGGGTTGCACCAGAATGGACTATAGACCTTGATCTGTTTAACGCATTGCATCAAAGCGCAGTATAAACTTCGATCCGTTTGACGTATTATACCAGAGCGGAATACACACCTTTATTTGTTCGCTGTATTTCACCAAGGTGAAATAGAGCAAACAAATTGAATCTATTTGATCTGTTGGGCTCGGTTCCACTATAGTGGAGTATAGACCTTGATATGCTCGATGTGTGTATTGCACTAGAGTGAGATATGTAATATCATTCTTAATCTAGTCCTCTTAGCTTAGTATGTTTCACGGTCGTGGCAGAGAGAGGGATGCCATATGGTAAGGTTCGATATGTTTTGCCTAGGGCTGAAGCGCAAACGCTGTTGGTCCACGTGTGCATGTTAGTAGCACAATGATGGATAGACAGGTGGGCAGGGAGGTAGGCGGATAGATGAATGGTCACATAGATGGACACACGGATTGGCACTGGATCACTGAGCCGCGCATACGGATGGACAGCGTGGGCAGGACCGACCCACGCGCCAGGATATATTTTCCCCGCGAACATTGACATGGTTAGGGATGGAGGCGGCGAGCCAGACGGTGACAAATTACTATGCTGGACAAGTTCTTGATTAAAGCAGAAGGCGACACGTTTGAAGTTTATGAGCGGGGGTGTGCGGGAGTTGTGGGCGAGAGGGGGGAGGAGAGCTGAAGTGCGTGCGGGTGACGGGGACGAGAGGTTTGGGCGGCAGAGAAGAAAAGTGTGGGTGGCAGAACGGAGAAGCCTGGGCGACGGGAGGGAGAAGTTGTGGGATGGCGGGGAAGAACAGTGCGAGTGATGAGGAAGAGAAGTTCTTGAGCGGCGAGGAGAAGTCAGGGTAACGGTGTGAACAGTGAAGGGGTAACAGAAGAGCAAGGGGCACAGAAATAGGAGTTTGGGAGGTGGTAGAAAAGTGGCCAGAGGCGTGTTTGGAAGGGAGGACGGTGATACCACATACTGGAAACAGACCTTCGCCTGTGGTGTTTGGAATTTTGTGTACTTACATGAGTGCGTCATCTAGCTTCCATGTCCTTATATTCTTGCTTTGCAATGTTAGGACCGCTTCTTAGTGGCGCTAATGAAGCGTTTAATGCTGCATTCTACGTAGGGGCAGGGAATGTTTGACTCCATTTCCGATGCTACACCTTGCTTGAGGTGACTTCTTAATCGCGTTTCAACCATTAGTAGGCTGAGTCCCGTGACATCGAAGTCCTGATATGAAAGAGTACACGCACAGCCTCGCACGATTTAGTGGAGGCACACAAGATTCGTGTAAAGCCTTCTAGGTAACGAGAGGCCAGCAGTGGGGTGCACGCAGGGGGCCTTCTAGTTGACGTGAAACCATTATCGGATGCCCGTAAATCCTCACAGGTAACAATGGGCCAACAAGGGGATTCACACAAAGACTCCTAATTGACGAGAAACCAACATGGGCGGCATCCGAAGACTCCTACTAGTTGACGAGAAGCCAACACCGGGGGTGGTGGGTCTCTCAAAGCCTTCTAGTTGACGGAAAGCCGTCAAGGGCCGCTCATGAATCCCCCGCAGCTAACAATAAGCCAATAAGGGATCCAGACAAAGACTTCCAGCTGACGGGAAACCATCACTGGGGGATCACACAGAGACTTAGTGGACGTGAAGCTATTAAGGGGTACACATGAAGCCTTTAGCAGCGGTAGGATGGCAAGAGTTACACGCAAAGTCTTTCACGTAACGAGAGGCCTGGGAGATGTGCGTGTGCGTAAAGCTTATTGTTTAGCATGAGGCCTCAAGGGGTGTTCTCAGAGCCGTAATTGTCTACGTGAGGCCAGGATTGGATTGTCCGCGCCTGGCGCTGTATTTAATGGGATGTCAACATGGGACGCATGGAAGAGCAAGAATGGAATGTGTTAAGCCAACCCTGGAGTGTACGCTAAAGTTTGTCCTTAAAATGAGGAATTAAAGGAAGAAAAAGAAGCAACGGACGCGGAACCCGACACCTGAGTTTGAGATGGATAGTTGGTAGAACCTGTAAGTGGTATGTTGGTAAGGTCCTTGCCTGATGATGGGCCCCTGCGGAAGGGAACGGACAGGGCCGTGCGCGTAGACGTTATTAAGTCGCGTCGTTCAAGTTTTTTCTTTTTTCATAACTGCGACGGGATTGTTTATTCTGTCATCCACGATAGACACACAATGGCCGTAAAAAAAATTATTTTTTCTCGCGTCCTTGCTGTATTAGAATGAGATAGACATCCTTGTATTTCTGTGTGCACTCTGGTCACGAGTGTGTACCAGTTTGTCTCCATGATGCAGACGATTTACCGATGGTAGAAGTTGTAAAACTATTAGTATAAATGCAAGCATTATTTGGGAGTAATAGTTTATATTTCCCCCAAGCGTTTTTTGTTGGCTGTTGGTCCCAATTAATTACTTGTAAAGGGAGCGCCCTATTTTTTTTTTTTTTTCAAACTTAGGTATTTGAAGTGGGATTTTATGGAAGGGATTTGTAGGTGGTTTTTAATGCAGATGTTTTTGAGTTCGTAATGAAAGATAGATGTTATTCCGATGGATATATTGGTGGGTCTAATTGAGGGAATTTCCAAAGCATTTGCAGCCAGCTTCTTCTTATGATGACCCGTGAAGCCAGCGTCTTGTTATTGGTGACCCGTGAAGCCAGCGTCTTGTTATTGGTGACCCGTGAAGCCAGCGTCTTGTTATTGATGACCCGTGAAGCCAGCGTCTTGTTATTGGTGACTTGTGAAGCCAGCGTCTTGTTATTGATGACTTGTGAAGCCAGCGTCTTGTTATTGATGACCCGTGAAGCCAGCGTCTTATTATGGATGACTTGTGAAGCCAGCGTCCAATTTCCTTTGCTGAGCGTTCATTAAACAGAGACTTCTGCCACACCAGCGCACAGCAGGTGGACGGCTGATGTCGGTGTTCGGTTGAGCATTGCCACCCGAGGGACTCGCCTCCCACACGTAGAGGCACTGACCTCCCCAGCCGCAGAGGTCTTTAACTCTCTCTCTCTCTCTCTCTCTCTCTCTCTCTCTCTCTCTCTCTCTCTCTCTCTCTCTCTCTCTCACACACACACACACACATACACACTGGGGCACTCACCACCACCCGTACGCTGAGGCGCTTAACTCCCCACACTTTGAGATACTCTCCTCCCACACGCCGAGGCGCTGAGCACCCCACACACTTAACTCCCTACAAACCGAGGCACTCTCACCTGCCACACGCTGAGGCACTCTCCCTCCACACGCCGAGGCACTTGCCTCCGTCACGCTGTGGCACGACTCAAGTCTTGAATCTCCAGAATTCCGTAAACTGATCATAGGGAATTTTTAAGCGGGTCAGAGGGCTAAACGTAGCGTGTATTTCATTACAAGCTTTGACGACGGCGATGCCTTGGGGACCGGAACGTTTGTTCACCGGCGATGAAAGTCACCAACGAGCGATCACTGGCGGGTGATTGGAGGCTCAAGGAGGACAAAAGGGGGAACAGTTGCGCCTCCAGCAACTGATTTCTGGTTCCTAAATGCTGCAGCGACACAAAGAAAAAGGGAATACATGACTAGTGATGGAATAGTGGGTCGGTAAAGCCACATGGATTCGAAAAAATATGTACGTACATGTTATTGTATGAGGGTCATTGGCGAGGGAGGAAAAGGTTAAAAGGCAGGTAGAAAGTGGTAAGGTGAACGAGTATTACCAGGTGGTCATGGGTGCTGCAGGTGGTCTTAGGTGCCGCATGTGGTCGTGGGTGCCGCAGGTGGTCATCGAGGATGGAAAAACTACGAAGTAGACATCTTAGCTTTGACCCTAGACCACGGTGGTGCTACTCTTGAGCACGGCGATACGACCCTTGAGCACAACGGTACGACCCTTGGGAATGATGACTCGACTTTTGACCTAACCCTGAAGGGTCAGGTCAGGCCAAAGGTCATTCTGCCATTCTACCCGCGGGCCGCACTCTCGTCGCCAGAGGTGGGTCGAGGAAGAGCTGGTGGCGGGAGGAGGGGCTGGGGACGCCAGCACTAATTAATGGATTATCAGCAAATTTAGACCATCGATTAGCGCGGCCTCTGGGCTCGCTGCCACTGGAAATGGAACGGCGAAAGCTTGATATAATTACCACGGCCGGCGTGTGTCGGCTGGAAGCTACTGCAGTGTGTACGTGTCACGCGAACCCCACGTCTCTCCTTGTGTATCCTCCAGGTATGGCGTTTTTGCTCTGAATGTAGATCTCCTGCAGTAGATGTGGCTCCCCTTCTCTAGCGTGAGTCTATATTTCTCCTCCTTCATACGGCGGGGGGTTGTATTCTTCGTCGCCCAGCAGCAGAAGGAAGGGGTGTGGGGGTTTTTGCCACAGCCTTGGGTATGTCGAGCTCGAAGGAAGGCGTACCATGTCTTTACGTCGTCAGTAAGCAGGGGAATCGGTTTACCGTCTGGGGTCACTTTGTGTATCATCGTTGGTGTCGGCGCCCCCTCAGGTGGCAGTGTCACAGGGGAGGTTATGGAGGCCGTGCTTACTCGATGAATAAAGCCGTGCTTGATGAATATTATGACTGACCCCCTGCCGAATTATGTGGTAGTGCATGCTGAATTATGAAGAAGTGCATGCTCAGTTATGAAGACGTGTTTTTACTGGATTATGAGACCATTGTTACTCAATTGCGAAGTCGTGCCTTTTGAATTATAAAGTCGTGCCCTGCTGAATTATGAGATCGCATGCGCTGAAATATGAAGTCATGCCTGCTGAATTATGAATCGTGCCTTCTGAATTATGAAGACGTGCTTTCTGCTCTATGAAATCGCACCTACTGAATGATAATGTTTTGCCTGCTGAATATGAAATCGTTCCCTCTGATTTTATGAAATCGTCCATGCTGAAGTGTGAAGTCTTGTGTGATATTAAATCGTACCTGTTGGATTATGAAGCTGAGTGATAAAGAAGTTTGACCTGCATATTTAAGGCTGTCTGTATGATTGTCTGGCTCACGTCACATCTAGTATGTTACATCACGTCTGTTATGCTACACCGCGTTGTTATGCTGCTTCACGTCTGTTACGGTATACCACGTCTGTTATGTCATGTCATGTTCTCGTGTCTTGCTCGTTGCTGGCAATTAAGTGAGGTGATTGTGTTGTCACTGGTGTACATACTGGTTGGTGTTAGACACGGAATTATTGATAGCTTCGTCCAAGAGGTGAGAGCATCATGGGGTGTTGAAAGGTTTTTCTGAGAACCTGGCGCTAGGATTGCCGCTCGCTTCACGGAATGAAACACGGCCTTTGTTAAGCCATGGCGATCCCTCGGAGGACGAGCCACGACTCCGTTATCACTCTCTAGTTAGGAGTGCCCGCGGCGGGGCCCATCCCAAACAGGGCTGGAAGTAGGGCAGTCTATGAACCACACCCCACTTCACAGGGCTGGAAGTGGGGCAGTGTACGAATCCCTCCCACTTCACGAAACCACCTGGGTCACTGGTACCCACCCCATCATGCGAAGTCAAGATATGTGAAGAGAGAGAGAGAGAGAGAGAGAGAGAGAGAGAGAGAGAGAGAGAGAGAGAGAGAGTCAAGAGAGAATGACTAAATACACGAAAATCACACGAATTCACCAGTGCAGGATTGGACCCAACGAGTAATGCATTTATCCATGGTGAACTATACGGAGTGATGACCGCAGGGAAAGAGAGACATGTATATAGAAACAGAAACATAGAAACCATACAAGAAAAAAAAAAAAGAAAGAAATAGACGAACACAACAGGTTCAGGAGGGGAAAATTTTTTTGGGGGGGTCAGGAAAGGTTACGAGATACAAAAGACACGTGAAGCAAAAAAAAAGGCGAATGAAATTCCAGATGAACGGTAATGGCTCCCAGAATGTTATGAGGCAGGAAGTAGGGATGGTGGGATAGCGAGGGAACTTTACATATCTTATAATTAAAAGAAATCACATCCCCCAGAATGTTTTGAAGCAAGGTGGTGTAAGAAGCAAGGGATTTTTACATATGTTATGATTAAAAGAATATATGATATTAAAGTGTAAAAAAAGAAAAAAGTGTGTGTGTAAAGTTCTTAAGAGACATTATTTTAATTATAAAAAGTAAGTTAATTTTTTTTTTTTTTTAGGTAAATATTGCTCAGGTATCAGAGAGTGAAGCAGGGGAGACGATGCCCTGTTTGTGTAAATTGTATGAACCGGTCACGACACGGGGCTGCTAAACATAATTGTTTGTCACAGTGTAAAAACCAGAGGTGAATTAAGGGGGACGTAATCGACGAAAAGGGAAAAGAGTTAAATCGTCTGCGAACGGAACTGGGATGTCGAGAAAGAGAGAGAGAGAGAGAGAGAGAGAGAGAGAGAGAGAGAGAGAGAGAGAGAGAGAGAGAGAGAGAGAGACATACAAAAATCAAAACGCTAAAGAGAGTATGAGAGGAACTCACACTCATGTGCGAGCCTTCGTAGTGCAGTGGTCATCTTTGCGAACTACCATCTCCCGGGCCCGTGTTCGAGTCCCGGGCGTGGCAGTGGGTTCCCATCCAACCCTGGGTCTGGGCGATGAACGGGTACCTGGTATAAGCTGTGTGTGTATGTATGGTCTTTTAGGTTAAGACGTATTGAAGATACGGGGCACAAAACTAATGATAGAACTCTCTGGTCATAACATGCGCTTCACACACACACACACACACACATACAGAGAGAGAGAGAGAGAGAGAGAGAGAGAGAGAGAGAGAGAGAGAGAGAGAGAGAGAGAAGAAAGCAAGGAATATATATATATATATATATATAAAACCAAACACAGAAACCCAGTGCTGGTGCAGAAGTTAAGAAGCTAAACAGAGAGATACTTTCTTCACTGGTCCAGTATTAGTATAAACAAATGATCCTCTGCTTCCGGAAGCGGATATATGAAAAGGAAGATTGAATGACTCCTCCCAGTTACATTTTAAGAGGAACCTAATTTTCACCCGTGTCGTATATCTTAGAAAGGAGCGACGCTGTTTTGATGGTGACGTGAAGGGAATTCTGCACCCCGGCAGCGTCCTGAGTGTGAGGTGCTTGCTCTGCTGGGGGAGGAGGGGTCTGTGAGGCACTGCAGGATAAAAGTCTTCGGTGTGAAACTCTGGCACTAGAGCAAGGCCAGGCCCGTGGAAGACATCATGCAGCAGCCACGCCCCGTACCCATGAATGCTTCTGTTGGAGGAGAATGTACTTGAGAAGTACACTTTAGCAGCTGTGTCTTGTCTTGGTAAAGTGTAGTTCGAGCGTCTTGTGTCCCGCAGGAATTGCTTGCTGATGTGTACTTGGGTTTCAGTGCACAGGTCGACACGTCCGTCCTGGTTCACTCGGTATACGACCATGCAAGTCTCACTTTCGTAAGTCGGGGTATTGTTCTTACAGATTTGTCTTTCCCTTTACAAATCAATCTAAGTTCTTCCTTCTGTCCAAGAATAATCCTCGCGGTGAAGTGTCACCTTGATATATATATATATATATATATATATATATATATATATATATATATATATATATATATATATATATATATATATCAGCCATGATTGAACGTTTCCATCACACAAGGGGAAGAGGTGAGGACATACGTACCATCAGAAGATGTTAGATAATGCTGTGTGTATTAATAAGGACCCACCCGCCTCTCGTCATTAATAACTACTTAACCTTCCCCAGGAAGGACCACCTACCCATATATCATTAAGAACCACGGACCTTCATCATTAAGGACGACCTACCTCTATCATTAACGGCCACGCTCCTTTATCATTAAGGACCGCCGACCTGTATCATTAAGAGATCATCCGCCTGTATCATTAACAGTGAGACACAAAGGGTAATGTGTCCCAGCGGGACATAAGGACAAGCTACAGAACTTGGCCATCGTTCTCATCGTCTGTCGAGACTTGCTTCCTGTAAAGGTGACATTGTCGTTGAATTATATTAAAGAATGTAAATATCTCCGTGAGAATCTCGCAAGGTGAAAGAGAAAAAAAAAGTGGAAATCCTTCTTCTCTCTCTCTCTCTCTCTCTCTCTCTCTCTCTCTCTCTCTCTCTCTCTCTCTCTCTCTCTCTCTCTCCCCTCGGCTCCGGAAAGAGATCGTCCCTCGAAGTCGCCACCGCCCTGGTGCATCAGGTTGATATTATTACTGTGAGGGCGCGTCGTAGAAGCCACCGTGTTGGGAGTCTGTATTATATGTTCCTCTTGCGACAACTTCACCGTGCCTTTATCTGTTGACAGGCCTTAAGCAAGGGGGAACTGACGTAGATAATGGG
The DNA here is from genome assembly GCF_036320965.1 of Panulirus ornatus. Classification (NCBI taxonomy): domain Eukaryota; kingdom Metazoa; phylum Arthropoda; class Malacostraca; order Decapoda; family Palinuridae; genus Panulirus; species Panulirus ornatus. The sequence continues at coordinate 11,853,035 of NC_092252.1, read as the reverse complement.
CGCGGTGGAGGGTGTTGGTGGTAGTTAGATCGGCGTGTCTGGTGGCAGTTAGATGGATGCGTGTGGTGGCAATGGCCGATGGTATTGGGGGATGAGGGGTGGTGGTAGGTTTCAAGATGGCGGCCGTGATGTGTTGTGTTCGAAGGGTGATGTATGTAGCGTTGATAGAGGAGGGGAGGAGGAGGAGAGGTGGTGGTGGTGGTTTTTGTTGATGTGGGTTGACGACGATGGTGAAGTTGAGATGGTCGTGGTGACCACGGTGGTTGGTGGTGACGCCGGCCGTAAAGGTTGTCGTGCTGGAGGAGGATGGGGAGAGAGAGAGAGAGAGAGAGAGAGAGAGAGAGAGAGAGAGAGAGAGAGAGAGAGAGAGAGAGAGAGAGAGAACGTCCAACGGTGGTCGGGTGTGGCCGCCGCGCCCTCCAGGTACATATACTATCCACTTTAAGTGTTCCCTCCGACTTCCTTAGACAAACGTTACTGCCACAGTATATACGCGCGCCAGAGAGAGAGAGAGAGAGAGAGAGAGAGAGAGAGAGAGAGAGAGAGAGAGAGAGAGAGAGAGAGGAGTAGGTTGAAGGTAATTAGATAGATAGGTAGGTAGATAGATAACCAGTAAGACAAAAATGGTGTGAAATAGATAGGAAGGTAAGGGAGGTAAGGACAGAGATCAGATGGTGAGGAGGGTGACAGGAAGAGGTGCTGTGTCCTCCTCCCAGACCACCTGCTCAGCCTTCCCTCCCTCTTCCCCCGTATACCTGATGTCTTGCCTCCTCACCAACTGGCTGTTATAATGTAATATTTGAGCCAGGCTGGTGCTCCCTGCACCTCCTCATCTTCCACTCATTTCCCCCGCCTCTTTCGCCTCATTAACTTCCTCACATCGTCCCTTATATCTTCGCTCTCACTCTTGCCTTACTCGTCCCTCTCCCTTCATTTTCTTTACTTTATTTTTCCGTTTTTTTTCCCCCCCTCTCATATCATCACAGAAAACGGAGGTGAGCGGCACAACCTCGCTATAGTGGTGTCCTGTGTTATATTCATATTGATTTTAGAATCAATTATGCATGTCGAACTCTGCCTTCTAGTACTCCATCAATTTCCTGCCGTGCGTAGTTTTTCTTTTTTTTTTTCTCTCTCTCTCATCAAGTTCCTCTCACTTGAGTGTGCTTCCCGCCCGGGTTTCTTCCTGATACAAATTTTTATATATATATGTTTCCCCGTCGACTTTCTCACCGCACCTCTTTCTGGTAAGATATATCATTTATATGTTTATTTTACATCCCATATTTTTTTATTTTGCTTGTACTTGGTGCCTGGAGCGCTTCACCCACTCCCTGTGCACAGTGTGCATGCTGGCTGATTTCGGTTGTACGTAGGTATTTTAGGGACCTAAAACCGTTTAACGTTGTCGCCTATTCTGTGCACCGTCGTCGTCGCGTCGCTGGGTCAGCCAGATCTGCCACTGTACAGTCACGTGGCGTTCCTCCTACTGACCTGGTAGCTGTGGTCACCTCGTATGTCTTTCACACACGAGTTGAGGTGGAGCGGTGTTCATTAGAGCGTGAGGAACGTCGCGGTACTTTCCACAGATGGTGGAATTACGAGTGATAGAACTCGCATGGTGAGGGTGTTGTAGATGTAGCGTGTTAGTAACGTGGTATGGTAAGGATAGAATTAGTCCTTGCAGGTGTGACATTATACATTCGCCTGTTACGGAGTTGATTATAACGTTGCTTCATCATCTGTTCAACAAATGCACTCTACTGTGTTTACATTGTATATTGCAAAATGGTCTATGTATGATTTTTTTTCCCCTCACGATTTCTCTGAGGGTAAAGGATTGAGATGAAATTACGTTCGGAAGCTCATCATTTACAGAGACGGACTGCGATTATTGGATGGATAGTAATTGTCTCTTCGGGGGGAGTGGTTCTGGATAGAGTGGTAGTGCTGGTCATAGCGAAGACGCAGTTCGGTCAGCCACGAGACTTGAAGTAGGTTGGGTTCTGTTGTACCACGTCCTCTTTAATTATACTCAGTTTTGCTGTGGTTCCTCCCGGTCGTGGAGAGAGAGAGAAGGGGGGAGGCAGATGTCAGGCTACGCCAGAAGGTCGGCAGCATTAGCTGGCGTTTTAAAGAGGACCAGAACCTCAGGCTGTGGGTAGATTGAAGACCCCTCTCCTCTCTTCCATCTCACCCTCTCTCTCTCTCTCTCTCTCTCTCTCTCTCTCTCTCTCTCTCTCTCTCTCTCTCTCTCTCTCTCTCTCCATCACACCCGCCACTCGCATTCTCTCAGAAGTGGTTCATCTTTACGCAAAACTTTCGCGGTTTCTTGCACTACGGAACGACACCATCACTAAATGTTCAGATGATGAGGAAGGAGAGAGGCTTTGTCACCACCCAGGTGCCTACGCGCACGCCTTATAGGGATGCAGGCCCTGTGGAACCCCCCTTTACACCCGACGGGGCAAGATTGTACCTCAGGATAAAGTAACATGATTACGTTCCACTTATGTGGAGACGTTAATTTTCCAGGATTCAATGGTAAGTCTCTGCAACTCCGACTTGTCGATGAGATCAGTACAAAGAGGGTGTCTAAGAAGTGATACAAAGGATGGAATTATAGAACTAGAAATTTTTTTTTTTTTTATGTGCAAACAACTTTTGAAGTCAAAGGCTTTGACAGGATGAACTTTTACTTTTTCTCTAGATCGCACTTGAAGCTGTTTGGTCAATATATTGTGGTAAAGAAGAGGACGAGAATAAGCATAGGTATGTGGATGGTTCAGACGGTATGGCGGAGGGCAAGATGGACACGTAAGGTTGAAGGATGGATTAAAGGACGTGGGGGGTAGAATGTAAGGAGATTCTCAGGGATCGAAGGGATCACAGAGGATTTCCAAAGTCGCCCTCTCTCTCTCGAATCTTCGTCAGGAATTGCATACTGAATGTAGCGATTAGTTGTACCTGGAACTTCGGGCTGGTGCAGCAGCTTCGGTTACATCTGGATCAGCTGTGTGGACAGAGGGGTTGGAGGAGGGCTGAACCTTTCCCAGTTGGTGTTGTATTCTGTTCCCTCTGGATCCAGGTAGGTTACTCGTGATCTGGAGCTGTTCCTCTCTTTCTGTTTATTTGACAGTAAGATGGGCGGAGTAGATGGAGGAACTGCTCGTCCGTGGTTGTAATCCTCATTTTGTCTTTAATTTAACGTGCCCTTCACTAAGTCTCTCTCTCTCTCCCTCTCCTCTCCTCTCCTCTCCTCTCCTCTCTCTCTCCTCTCTCTCTCCTCTCTCTCTCCTCTCTCTCTCTCTCTCTCTCTCTCTCTCTCTCTCTCTCTCTCTCTCTCTCTCTCTCTCTCTCTCTCTGTAGAATCCTGTCTTAAGTACTCGTAGATAAGTACCCTTACTCTCCAGGAAGCGAGAGCTTGTGTGCTCCTCAAGAATTATCCACAACATTGAAGGTGTGTTTAAAGATTGTCCGGCTCGGGTAATAACTTGATGTTGACGGCTTAGATGACCCTGGCAGTGGATAGTCCTTAAACCCAACCAACCAAGAAGTAGAGGAAGAGCTCGATTTCCTCTTTAGTGTCCACGTAATATATATATATATATATATATATATATATATATATATATATATATATATATATATATATATATATATATATATATATACATACATATATATATATATATATATATATATATATATATATATATATATATATATATATATATATATATATATATGAACATTGGTTATTATTTGCACCACAAGCTCTGGGGTTTATTTAGAATTCTTGCTATGAGAGTTTTTGCCGAAAATGGTCATAAATCGCTGTGCTGTGACCTTCGTCCTTCCTTTCGGCTAATGAACGTCGAAGTGATCAGTCCTCCTGTCGTAGTACGCCCTTCCCCTGCGTCGGAAAGTATTTGTAAGGCAGAGAAAATCCAGCCGAAGGAGCAAGTTAAACCAAACTCAGTTAAAGGATGGGTGCAACTTAATGGAATTTAGAAAACGTTTTAATTGTTGGAAACTCAATTTTTCGAGAGTCGTGTAAACTTTTAGGGGATCTAATTGTCTGTTAGCTCTTAATTAGCGGAATTACGGATTCACATGCATTTATAAATTCTGGAACGTGTTCGTGAGCAGCGGCGACAGGTCCTCAGTAACGAGGCTAATTTCAATCATTATCCAGCTTCCGAAACTGTTCCTTTCTAGGACACCTCCGGGGCACGTGCGTCTCTTACTGGATCTGTATACAACTGGAAGGATACCCCAGCCCTGGAGAGGTGGAGGCTCTCTGCGACCGGTTAGACATTCCTGGTTTGCTGACAACTGGAAAGATGCCGTCTGGATGCAACTGGAAGGTCATCCCGGAACTGGTAGCTGGAAAGATGTTGACTGTGCATGTGTAAGGGTATCTGGTGTATGTCGGCTGGAAGTATGTGGTCTCTGTGCCCCTAGATGAGATGTCTGTGACCTGACCCCCTGGAAAGATGGTATCCCTATGCAACTGAGATGTTGTTTTGGAGCTCATGACTTGGAAGGTGTTATCTCTACATACAACTGATAAGGTGTTTATGACCTGACAGCTGGAGAGATGTTACCTCTATAGAAATGCAAAGGCTCTGTGCTTTGATGAGATATTTATGATCTGATAACTGGAGAGGTGTTTTGTATATACATCTGATAAGTTATCTGCGACGTGGAAGCTGGAAAGACGATAACTCTATACAACTGCAAGGATATCTATGACTCAACAACTAGAGAGATGTTATCTCCATACAACTGGAAGGATATCTATGACCTGACAGCTGGAGAGATGTTATCTGTAACTGGAGGTGATATCTGGGGTCTGACAGCTGAAAATATATCTGTGACCTTACAACTGCAATGGTGTTACTGAGTGTTTCCGTGTCATTTTTCATACACACAATTGTGCTTGGGATGGCAATTATAGATTTTAAGTTTTCAGAACTTTTTAGGGGTGTCTCGTTATGTACTAGATTACAGACACAGATTGCCCGTTCGAACATATCACTATATCAACACTGATATCAGCCAAATCTTAACACTTAGTTTCTCAGTATGAAAATGGAGGGATTTTAATTGATGTGTATCGTACGCCTTGATTTGTATGTTCGTTATTGATATAAAGTTACGTCGTATATTTAACTTTGCGCATGTTGAGGTCGGACTGCAACTGATCCGCTGTTCTGCGAGACATCCCAGGCGCAACGTAAAGATTGAGAAACTAAACACTAGAATACTGGTGGCTTTCGGAGCTGTCGTCTACCCACGGATCTCAGCCTTCGACCAAGCCAACCTGGTGAGTGTCAGGTCTACCAAGCTGTTTGATGCTGCACCTCTCCATTTATCATGTATATTGCTGCCTGGCGTAGCTGGTATAACTTGGAAGAAAATTGTCACGTTTTTGGGACGGGGGAAGCTTTGGGTGCAGTAGGGAGTGGGGAGAGATGCACGTTTTAGGGGAAGACTGTAATTGCCTGCAACGAGACAGGAGAATTGGATATGGCAGGGAGTCTGACACTATAGATGGGATCAGACAGGAGAATTGGATATGACAGGGAGTCTGACACTAGAGATGGGATCAGACAGGAGAATTGGATATGGCAGGGAGTGTGACACTAGAGATGGGATCTTTCGGGTGCGGTAATGTAAGGCATTAGAAAATGGTGTGGCTGCGGCGGTGTGGAGAATCATGGATGGGAGTGGGGAGTGAGAGATAAGGCTGCTGCAGAAAGTGAGAGGAGAGATGGATCGGGCAGGAAGTGAAATTTAAGATTGATGCAGCAGGAATGCGAGACAGAAACGGACGAAGCAAAAAAAAAAAGAAAAAAGAAATAAGAGAAACGAGAGGGAATGAAGCATGGATTGAGATAAAAGGTGGTTGCATCAGTTAGGTGGTGGGAAGAGGTGGATGAATGGTGTGCGAAGGGAGCAGCGCGGAGGGAGGGAGATGTATGTAGAGTGGGTGAAGGGCTTCGCACGACGTGCTCACACCCAACATCCTCCAGGGGATTGTATTCCCCCAAGCGGGCTCACGAGGCGAGAGTGAACACATGTCGCACCTCGACATGATATATGTGTGTGTGTGTATATATATATATATATATATATATATATATACATCCAGGCACTAGCTGGCAGAAGCCACCTACTGGAGTTGAGGTTGGCCGTCAGGCGTACGTGAAGGTTAATGATGGAACGATGACGGCGTGTGGTGTTGCTGCACGCCTCGGCTCACATCTGGACCACTCTCGTCGTGTTCAAGGTCTAAGTCTAAGAAGATCGGTCCGCGACGTCGTTTCGTACTGTGCGACGGGAAGAACTCGGATGGCGCACTTTTGAGCGTCATGCGTTGCGTTACCGTGGCGGTGCGGTCACTGTCATTGTCTTATATGGGTTCAATATTGCACGCGTGCGGGGGAAAGGAAACGCATCCCCACATCTGGCAATTAAGAGGAATTCGAATATGTTTCCCCCGCGCATAATCGAGACCTGAAACTACCGTTTTGTGTTTCACGAATCGGACTGAGTGTCGTCCGCTGTGTTTACTGATACTGCACGTGGAGGAAGAACGAGTCAGGTGTGTGAAGATGAGACTCCACCGCACACGAGTGTTGGGGCAGATGTGGCGTGATGGCTGGCAGTAAATGGAATCATCACAGCAAGATTGATCATCTCTAGATGCAATAATCGTCACTGATGGCCGCAGACCTGCAGGATAGGAAGGTGCAGGTGGTGGGGACTGGAGGAGGGCTGGAGATGGTGATGGATACAGATGTTCCCGGGTTAGGGTGAGACATGGATGGCTGAAAAAAAAGTCAAGGGAACACACACAGACACACACACACACACACACCATTCTAAACCAGTAAACTATTCCATCCCAGTCAGATTCAGCAATATATCAGTGGTAATTGTGCCGGTTCATTGTATGAACAGAGCCATTTCTATCCGTGCTAATCCCGATTTTACGAAACCCAGTATTACAGACGACTCACGTGCCCATATCACATCACCCAGTCGTCTTGAGGCGAGTGTCAGCCAAATATATTCCAATCCCGCCAGTCCCTCTTCTACCAATCACGCTCATCCGAGTCACCTTCGACTAATTCCAGGGGGTTGGGGGAGCTATCCAATCCCCTTTCCTGCCAATCCCCTCCCTAATGATCGATCCTCAACCTGACCGAATCCCACAGTTACCAATCGTTCCCCCTAACATTTCCACCCGACCCTGATCGTGGCAGCCCTTGGTGAAGGGTGGAATTTGACGGCGAAAAGGCTAATCAGTGACGATTTACATTCGTTTTTTTGTTGTTGTTGTTGTTGTTCACATACGCGCTAGTTAAACCAAGCCCAGCCCTCCTGTTGTACTGAAAATGAGTCGCTCTCTGGGCTCCAGTTATTATTTTTTCATTGTTTTGGAGGGATGTTGGTGTATTTACATGCGCTCGCCATGTCTCTGTGGCGTCGTGGGTATGGCAAGGACGCGCGCGCACACACACACACACACACACACACACACACACACACACACACACACACACACACACACACCGTGAGAGTCAGTTAAGCGAAATCAATCGAAGCAAAGCATGTAATGAAACTTCATAACTAAAGGAAAGATCTCTTCCTTTCATTTACTTGTGTCACTCCGGGGGAAAAAAAAAAAACAATTTCATTTTCCACGTAGGGTTCGTATTTACGTGTACTCTATAAGTTACTCCTGGATTTTTCATTTGTGTGTCGTAGTATGTCGAGGCGGGTTAATATCCGCGAATATTAGAAACAGGAAACGTACTCAAGGGTCTCGGGACGCCGGAATGAACCAGAGGACAGCTCCTGCTCCTTCAGACAGTGTTGCAGACTTTATGTGTGTGTGTGTGTGTGTGTGTGCAATCGATAGAAAAATTATGGTCGTATAAAAGCGGCCGACAGCTGATCACTCGCCCAATGCTGATCATGATTTACCTTGAGACGTTCTTATGGACTTGCAGCCCCTCCACTGATCATCGGCTTTTTGTCACAAGGATCCATGTTGACTCCTGTCTGCTAGAATGTTGCTCTTCCCTGTTAACTAATCCCCGCTGGGCACGGCCATCACAACCCCTGGTTGTGATGGCCGTGGGTTTTTGAATATGATTCGTAATGGGTCTGGTTAGATTTAGGTCATGCCTTTCAGTACCCAGAAGTCATACCGTTGTGCTCATGGGTCGTACCGCTGTGTGAAAGAGGTTATGATTTGCCACATTTGGTCTGTATAATGGGGATGCAACTTGCTTTGCAATCGCATTGCAGGGTTGTGTGAGGTTTGTTGCAGTAATCTGCTTATTCATTATGCACCCCATCCTCTCTCTCTCTGGATTACAGTGGTCCGTCACAAAGGGTCTTTGTTAGACCCCAGAGGGGTAGATATGGTAGGTATAACATTACTTGTTACAGAGTAATCCCTTATGCTTTAAGTTGACCTCCCTTCGTATATAGTAATTTCTCTACTTTAAAAGTGGATTTAGTCTCAGATATTTCAGGTGCCTTACCATTAACAAGATATCGTGCCATTCACTCCAAGACGTTTTTTGTTTTTTTTAAAAAGACTTAGTTTTCTCAGGTGAAGCCATAGTGTCGTATTGTGAGTCCACGTCTTTCCTCGGAGACTTTACGTTTCACGTTACTTATCACGTCCTATGAAGCAAAAGCGCCGATGGTGCCCGTAGACTAGCAGACGACATATCGTTGTCCATCGACCTTGTTCCTTTTCCCATACGTATGTTTTACAACGTACATTTCATTGTTGTGGAAAACGGGTATGCTAGTGCGTTGCATTACTCACGTAATTGCATCCGGAACATTGCCAGTTCTCCAATGGCAGTTTTTAAACTTACGTGTCACAACCCAGTATTGTGATCAACACACTCACTAACGAGTGCTAAGATAAGCTAAGGTATCGACTTTCGCATCATGCGTCTCGGAACCCCTGTGTGAGAGGGAATCCAACAACCATTCGACTTCAATCCCCTTTGCCAGTATTGCGGGCGGATCTGAATCTGGCTTTAGACACAGACATGTAACATTGTGACGGGCAGGTAGTGAGTATAGCGAGTTCGGGGTAATTGAACTGTCTGTGGTCGGAGTTTCTGCAAGTTGATGAGCCATGGGCGTTACATACGTTATCATTTTGTAAGGCAGGCTCCCAGTTGGTCATGTCTACTCGGTCATGTCGATAATTGGCGATGACCGTTGAACGGTTAAGGAGATTGTGACGAGACCTTATTCGTTAGGTCAACGAAGATGTCGAGAGTCGAGTCCTTCCTTGTGTGTTGGGCCCTACGTAGAAGTAGCGAGTTGAGTCTTTTAAGTCTGTTGGGTCATCGGAGATGGCGAGAGGAGAGTCTTTGTGTGTTGGGCCAACGAAGAAGAAGCGAGTTGAGTCTTTTTAAGTCTGTTGGGTCATCGGAGATGGCGAGAGGAGAGTCTTTGTGTGTTGGGCCATCGAGTCCTTGTGTGTTGGGCCAACGAAGACCGTAGCGAGTTGAGTCCTTTTTAAGTCTGTTGGGTCATCGAAGACGTAGTGTGTGGAGCCTGAGTTTGTCGGGTCCTCGAAGACATATGGAGTGGAGTACCCTCGTTGGGTAACTTGATGGCGGTTGTGAACGATCCACTTTATTTTTATGACTGTGAATAATTTGGTATGACCCTTTTTCTCCCCTATTTACTTTATTAGCCAGTAACTTGCAGTAGTTAATGTGTAAGATTTAGTTGTTGAATAAAACTAGTCTCTTAAAGCGACGGGAATTTTCGTATTGTAAAACTTTCTTGCGTAACTTGTGCTCGGCCGTCTGCAGTAATGGATCCGTAGTAATCGTAGCGGCGAGGGTGATGTAAGAAACCCGTTATCCGGAGAAATACTGTCAAAGTTTTCTGACAAGAATTTCTCAAACCGTTCTATCCCGAAGCTCGGTTGGCGGATCCTTATCGCGCATCTGGAAGCAAGCCCCCCCCCCCCCCCCCCCCCCCCCCGCGTTTAGGATCCCGCCGTTTTACAGGCGAAGGAACGAGACAAACGATTTGTTATGGTGGGCTCGAGAGAGAGAGAGAGAGAGAGAGAGAGAGAGAGAGAGAGAGAGAGAGAGAGAGAGAGAGAGAGAGAGGGAGGAGGGGAGATAGTAATGTGTCAAAGGAGAATGGGAAGAGAAAGAAAACGACGATTATTTATGGGCAGGCGTCAAGAAAAAGAGATACTGTGTGTGGCATAATGGATGTTAGAGGAGTGGGGGGGGAAGGGAAGAGAGAGTCGGGATGATTAAGAATTTGAGTTCTGCATCACGACAGTACGACCCATCGCGTACGTCCCTCGAGGATGATAAGCTTGGCCTCCGACGTGGCCCTTAAGCTTCAGGTCAAAGGCCTGGCCATTTTATACCCAAGGTTCGCATCATTGTGCTCGAGGACTTGCGAAAAATCAAGGCAATCGCTCCGTATCTGTTGTATGTTTTGATATTCAAGTTGCGACTGCGAGTAGTAGATTTGTATCCTGACGAGTGCTGGGGGAGTGAGGATCAGGTGGGTATCTTGTGTGACTGCCTTACTTTCGCTGGGACCACTGGTGAGTGCTGAAGGTGCTTGGGTGAAGGGGATCGTGATGGTAGAGACCAGACACTGAACTGCTGTTCTCCGTTGTGGAATACTGAACCTTACCATCATGTGGGGCTCCACGACGGGCTCAGCGGGTGTCTCACTGCATTTTGTATACGTGGAGACTGCACGATCTTTATTCAACCACCGTTTTCTCGCCTCTCGTTTCTCTTCTTAGTTCTGAGCAAAGGGACGTTTTGCTCATTGAAATATTTGCATGTTTCTTTATTCAAGTCAGAAACAGGTGAACATGACGATGAAACGTAACCATCCACACTAGCATATAAATACACATAGTGCTGAATAATGTATACATCGATTCTGAAGTATTCACTCTATATGGAGTAATTAATGGCTATGTAGATCTACATGCCTTGTTTTTTGTCCAGAAATATTGTGTGTGTGTATATATATATATATATATATATATATATATATATATATATATATATATATATATATATATATATATATGTATATATATATGTGTGTGTGTGTGTGTGTGTGTGTGTGTGTGTGTGTGTGTGTGTGTGTGTGTGTGTGTGTGTTAAAAGAAACTTATAGCTTACTGGACATAGAGAGTTTAGCCAGAACTGGGTCAGTAGCTGAATGGCTCTGTTGGTTGAGGATCTGAGTGCCTGGTGGGAATGGGATTGTGATGTTTGTGCCAAGAAACCTGCCGCTGTTATCGTCTCGTCAGAAGTTATGCCAAGCTAGGGTAAAAGTTTGACCATCGCGGGACCAGATACTCATACGGGAGGGAGGTCTGTTTGAAGGGGGGGAGAGTGTTTGGGTGATTCACGTTCGTATGGAGAAATCTTTTATAGGGGGTTATAAAGGGGAATATGTTTGTTGAAGTGAGTGTGATAGAGTGCGCTCTCTCGCTGTTGAGGTGCAGTAGAATTGCTGTTGCCTCTCGTACTGCTGTTTGTTATTGCAATTGTAGCGGACGGGGTCTGGGATTGCTCAGTTGCCGTGTCTTGTGACACTTGGTGTGGTGCACTTGATGTTTGATTTAGCATTGCGTGAGGTGTAACTTCTTGCATGCGGAATGCATCAGACTGGGTTTAGTGATGTAGGACGATTGGTGTGTGGTATAGTATACATGCTGTGGGATACGGGGGTTCTGCTGTGGAGCGTGGCAGACAAAACTGCGGGATGTGGCAGGATTTGCTGTGGAAGACATCCGCAGGATGTGAGAACGTTACAGATGTGGGTCCTGTGTAGTTTCGAGACTTTAGGGCCGTAAGCCTAAATGCAACACAGTTTGAACTGATGTAGTTACAGCTGCTTGGCAGAATCCATGACTGCCGTCACTGTCGTGGGTGTGAGGGGGTCGAGTGAGGCACGTCTTCCTTCTCCATCCAGAACTCACGCAATATTATCGTCGGTTGGCTGAAGCATATTGTCTGTTGCTGCCCCGTTAACTGTTGAGGTCAGCAGGTTAGACCAGGCCGGCGTCTTCAGTGAGTTACGAGGCTTTGTATTGTCTCAGGTGACTTGTGAAGTGTGTCTGCACATGATTGTGCATATATATATATATATATATATATATATATATATATATATATATATATATATATATATATATATATATATATATATAACCCAATCAATTCAGCATCTTCTGCAATGCTCTGATTATTTTTCCTTTCTGTTGATATATATCTGTATGCAACTACCTCTCCATTAAAGTTTCTTTTTGCTTTTTTTCTTTTAGAAAAAGTTGTTCTTGCACGAGTGATTATATGCAGGAAACTGTGTGTGGGTGAGTGTGTGTGTGTGTGTGTGTGTGTGTGTGTGTGTGTGTGTAGATAAATGGGTTTTTATGGTGCATTTTGAGTGAAAAAATACTATGCATGTGCTTTAGCAGTGTATATGACTTCCAGCTTAATTTCTCTCAAAACTAATGACACGTAGAAGTCATGTTAGTAGAATGAGAGCCTGAACTTTCTGCAGGGACAAGCCAAATGCAGGACGGACCGGGTTGAGCCAGAGTAAAGCACGTAGATTATTTCCCTGCGTAATGCATTGCAGTGTTGTGGGCAGACATCGGTGATCCTCTCTGTGCACATGTGGACGATCGCAGTCAAGTCTCGAGCGGTGTGGCAGAGCCTTCGTTACGATGGCCAGGCCATCATACCCAAGCTTGGCTTTGCTGTCATGCTTATGGGCCTCACCGTATCAAGGGTCGCACCGCCGTGTTTAAGGGCCTTAACCATCGTGCTCAGGGGGCATTACCATCGTGGTCAGGCAGGGGCAGTACCGTCGTGGTCTCAAGGGGTTACAGAATCAGGGAACCGAACCGCTCTTTCCAGGTTACGCGCCGCCCGGAGTTCGCTGGATGATAACCCCTTTGCAGAAGGAAACTCTGTACTTCGAGTCTTTCTTCTTCCCCCTCCCCGGTGTTTCCCCCTCAGTTGTGTCTTTCTTCCCCCTCCCCGGTGTTTCCCCCTCAGTTGTCCGTGTATCACGTTAAACCTGCCCTACTACACCCCTGGTACACCTTCCTACCATGCAGAAAAAAAAAACACTTGCGTGTGGGGGAAAAAAAAAAGGAGGGGGAGGGGGTTGTTTTGGGGCTGAGGGAGGGTGTAGTGTGATGATTAGTTTTACGAGTTGAACGACCTGTGTGCTGGGCTGATGGTCGCACGCTGGAATTCCGAAAATTTTTCCAGATTCAGCACACTGGAAAAATAAATCTGTGTTTTGGGGGGTAAAAAAAAAAAAAGAATATCCGAACGTGAAAAGAACAAAAGTCGAGAATATTACTTTTAAAACAAATTATTTTACAGTGTGTTGGAATTTAAGTGATGATCGTTGTTGTATATATATATATATATATATATATATATATATAGGTAACTGAATTAAAGAATCTTTGATGTATTTTGCATGTTTGTAATTTGCATGTATTGATTTTGCGTTTTTTTATCTTTGCAGGTACGTAGGTGGCTGTGATGACTCTCGCCTGGGAGCAAGGTTAGGTTACCCCTTTAGTGTTTATCGTGGGTCTCGTGTATCACCATTGAGCCGAAGACAGTTTCCGAGGTTTGGATTGTTCGTTGCATCTCTGTTGCGCCGGTGTTACTGGGATGTGTTTGTGCTGCAATCAGATCTTTTCCGAGGCCGAGATCGATAGATGTGTGAAGGTTCCTCTGAGACTAATTCATTTAAGTTCTCCCGTCGTTGTTACATATTGGTCTTCCACTAGCGCAGTTCGCTCGTTTATGTAGTACGACGCCCTGATGAATGGTTCGAGATCGTTACGTGTCTGTGTTTACCTCCTACGGCAGGAGCGATATACGGACGGTGACAATAAACACAGAGGTGTAGGCAGACCGTAAACACATTGGACTATAGATAACACTTAGGCCTATAGATAACACATAAGCCTATAAGATAACGAGAGATGTATATTTAGAGACTTAATATATAATCCTGTAGATAAGGAGATGTATAAAGAATAAACATAGATGTCTGCTGGTAATTGGAGTTATGAAGCATGTCATATAGGCCAAAGATAACGCGGGATACGTGAAGATGAAGCATATTGGCCCATAGATAGCATGATGTATGGAGACTATAAGATATACGCTGAGGATCTGGAGTGGCGAGACGTCCTCCCAAAACGGCAGAGCTCGAGTACCGAAGAATTATTAAACGATAAAGTAAGTGACCAGTGGCTCGTGGTCCCCCCCCCCCCCACACACACACACACACACACGTGTGTGTGTGTCTGTGTGTGTGTCTGTGTGTGTCTGTGTGTGTATGTGTGTGTGTGTGTGTGTGTGAGTAAGGATAAGGGAAAAAGAACAGTATCCACGTATCTTCTGCGTGTCGTAGAAGGCTTATCAAAAGAGCGGCAGGAGCAGGGGGGGTATGAAGATCTTCTGCCCTTGTATTATACTTATGTCCAAAAGAAGGAACAGGATGTTCTGTGATCAGAACGAAAATATGGAAACATTTTGAAATAATGTTGCATGTCTTGTAGACCTGTGGCACTGGGGAAGTACGTGTTGATCAAGAAGGGAGTCTTCTTATGTCTCCCAGCCGCCAGTACTGGTAGCTGTAGCCAGAGTCTCGCTCCGGGGTGTGTGCCGGAGCGTGGAGGAGGCCGCCGACCGATCAGAAGCCTAACGACCCGTAATATACAAATACGTCGGAGCCGAAGTTATCGCTGAATAATTCTTGTAGCCGTAGAGCGCCCGGGCTGGTGGGTAGGGTAGCGCTCCTGACGCGCCGGGTGGGTCCTGGCGGCGTTCTTCCTCGATCAAACCACCTCACACCACATATTGTCCTCAAACATCTCATTTCCAGCACATCCACCCTCCTCCGCACAACTCTGTCTATAGCCCACGTCTCGCAACCATATAACATTGTTGGAACCACAATTTCTTCAAACATACCCATTTTTGCTTTCCGAGATAATGTTCTCGACTTCCACACATTCTGCAACGCTCCCAGAACTTTCGCCCCCTTCCCCACCCTATGATTCACTTTCACTTCCATGGTTCCATCCGCTGCCAAATCCACTCCCAGATATCTAAAACACTTCACTTCCTCCAGTTTTTCTCCATTCAAACTTACCTCCCAGTTGACTTGTCCCTCAACCCTACTGTAGCTAATAACCTTGCTCTTATTCACATTTACTCTCAGCTTTCTTCTTTCACACACTTTACCAAACTCAGTCACCAGCTTCTGCAGTTTCTCACACGAATCAGCCACCAGCGCTGTATCATCAGCGAACAGGTACTGACTCACTTCCCAAGCTCTTTCATCCACAACAGACTGCATACTTGCACCTCTTTCCAAAACTCTTGCATTCACCTCCCTAACAACCCCATCCATAAACAAATTAAACAACCATGGAGACATCACACACCCCTGCCGCAAACCAACATTCACGTTATCTCCGCTAGAAAATTCGGGGTTCCCTATTGTGTGTGTGCGTGTGGGGGATGAGGAATATAACAGAATTTTGGTACGTCCCTAGTAACTTCGTACACTTGCTGTACGAGCGTTAACGATATTAACTAAGCTGTCTTAAAAACGTTTTGACGAAAGTGTATTTACTTCATGAGATTATGACTGAATTGTATGACTAAAAGATAATGGTGCGAGTTCATTTACTCATATTATTTTCTCCCCAAATAAATGGCGAATATTACCAATCTGTGAGGGTTTTGAATTACATTTAGTAACTAATGCAGTCTGCATATATATATATATATATATCTTTTTTTTCTTTTAAACTATTCGCCATTTCCCGCGTTAGCGAGGTAGCGTTAAGAACAGAGGACTGGGCCTTTTTTGGAATACCCTCACCTGGCCCCCTCTGTTCCTTCTTTTGGAAAATAAAAAAAAAAACGAGAGGGGAGGATTTCCAGCCCCCCGCTCCCTCCCCTTTTAGTCGCCTTCCACGACACGCAGGGAATACGTGGGAAGTATTCTTAATCCCCTATCCCCAGGGATATATATATATATATATTTTTTTTTTTTTTTCTGGTACTAATTTCGTTGGGTTTATTTTCCGTGGTCTTTTGGTACATTAGTAGTAAATTGCCTGCGTTAGTGAGGGCGTTATGCTGGCTGAAGTAATAGTGGTGTCTATAGCGAAGGAAGGGGAGGAGGCAGGGGGTTAAACCTGAACGAGGGACGGTTACCTTTGATTAGGTGGATTTTATGGCCAGAACGAATAATTCGATGTGAAGGACAAGCTCGACGGGACTTAGCAGTCCAAACGAACAAACAACTGCGGATGGTTGAAGGTGTTCGCCACTCTCTCTCTCTCTCTCTCTCTCTCTCTCTCTCTCTCTCTCTCTCTCTCTCTCTCTCTCTCTCTCCTCCCATTCATCAGGGAGTGCCATTTTGAAGCAGTTGTCGGTCGGCTGAGTTTGGGTCGTACTATGCTGGCCCGTGGTCCACTGAATGAGGAGGAGACCTGCCCCAGTATGTGACTCCTGAAGGTGCGCTGTTACACAGGAACACGCACCGACGGGATGCCTAGAATGGAGGAGACTCCGAGTGGTATATTAAGCACATTGTGACAATGGACGTAGTAAAAGTAACGATAGACTTTTGTACAACATTCGTGTCGATTGATGAATTTTTCAGAGGGTGCCCAAAATATATAGTTTTGAGTGAATAGTTTTAGGTTTTTATGTATCTTTAAAAGGGAGCCTAGATACATGATTTTTTGGAGGTATTTTTAAGTATTTAGGTAAACCATTTTAGTGCTACAAAGCGCTGAATAGCCATTTGGTTCCAGCGCTTTACAGATTTCACGGAATCAAATCATCATTAATTGGTGGGCGTAATGGTGGTATGTCTGGCGGAGCAGAGTGGGAGGGAGGCTCCTGACATGGTAGCAGAGACAGCGGTGGAGAGGCGAGGCTGTCATACCTCAGCCTCCCCGCCACCGTCTCGGTCATCTTTGCTCCTGTCTGAGGAGCCTTCTGCGCCTCCTCCTCCTCCTCCTCCTCGCCAGACCGCCTCGCCTTCCTCAAAGGTAGAGCGAGTGGCCCGTCCCTCCTTCAGGTCTGCGCTGCCTCTCCTTCAACTCCACCTCCTCCTTGTTTCCCTCCTCGTAATCTCTGGTAATGGCACTGTTACCTCCGCCAGTATAATGTTACCTCACCGTGCTCCATCCCTCCTCCAGTCCAGCGCTTATCCTCCTCCTCCTCCGCCTCTCATCATGGAATCCTCCTGGTTTATGCTTACTTCCTTCCCTGAGGTTATAGTCTATTCCTCCTTCCAGTGCTCACGGTTTATACTCTCTCTCTCCTTCATGCTCCACCTATCACTGTATTCATTTCCAACCCTGTTTCTTAAAGGTTTGGCCGTCCTGCCCAGAGTCATAACCTCTTCTTGTTCACCTTGTTCTTGTCCGAGACTGCACTGTTCCTTCTGTTCTCCTGGTAAGTAGACCTTGCCTCCTCCTGTTCTCCAAGAGTGTTCTCCTCCTCCTCCTCCTCTTGTGTTTCTGGGAGTGTACTATCTTCTCTTTTACCTTTCCCTATCAGGCTTATCCTCTTCATTAGATTCCCCTCTGTATTTTTTGGTGCCTGGTCACCCTTCTTTTCCCATCCTCTTCTCCTCGTCCCTCACACGCCCCTTTGTTCTCCAATATCTGCGTTTCCCATCGTTTCGGTTCTATTGGCCGTCTTGGCCTGGCTGGTACAACCCATTGGGCCATCACTGGGGGTAATGTTGGCCGGGGAACGAGGCTGTGTCCCAACCACCACCACCGCTGCTGCTGCTGCTGCTGCTGTTCTGTTTCTTGCGATGCTGCTTCTGTTGCCACCTTTGTTAGGGCTGCTGCCATTTCTTTTTCTGTGCTTGTTGATTCTGCTGTGACGACTGCTCTCTCTGCTGCTAGTGCTACTACTGATGTGTCTGCCTATGGCATCGCTGTTGATGTCTTCGAAGTTTTCTCTCTCTCTTCATGTTCTTTTGTTAGTGATTTCGTATTATAATCTTCCCGTAGTGTTACAGTCCGCGTGTCTCATTGTTACGTTCGCTCTTTCCCAGACTTTCTTGTTGCATGTTATGTACAGAAGAATGTACATAAGACTTTTGTGTAATGCATTTTCTTATTCTTCATCACTGATATTTAGTGCCTGAACCTCCTGTATATATAAATATATATATATATTTCTTTTAACTGACTTCACCGTATTTTGTAGAGTAACGTCTTGACAGTGTGTCGTATTGCTCTGTAGATCAGATTTCATGTATATTGGTACACGCTTAGAATGAGAAGACTGTGTGGAGCTGTGTGATCAAGGCTCTCATGGGTATATCTTCCCGATTTTACACTTTTTTAAAATTTTTTAGTATTTTCACGTGACGCTTGTTCCCTAAATGTCGTTGTGTAGTCTTTCATTATTTATGATAATAACTGTAATTATTATTTAGTTAATTAATTAATATTATTGTTCACTGTTGTGGGGTTTTGGAAACAATAATTGGAGGTTAGAGACTGCTGGCTTCCCACATGTTTGATAGTTTCTCATGATTTATACAAGTCCAGGTTGGAGGTTATATGGAGTTGACCGGAGCGAAGTCGTCGGCTTTAGATATCTGTTGTTATCATTAGTGATAACGATCACCACGGCTGCCTCTCAGGCCAGGCTTTTGTTGACCCACACGTTTAGTTGCCACAGTTTATATGCGGAGGGAAAGGGCTCCGTGCTGGCTGGTGTTGTTGCACGGTGTTCAGTATACTCTCTCATTCTGAACTGTTTCGAGACCCGTGCATGGCTTTTTGAAAGTCTCAGTCTTTACGAAAACCAGAATGGCTTGGTGGAGATGTAAAACCGTGCTGGAGGAGGGGTTGTATATGAAATTATCTGAATACATGACGCCAAGTTTGAAAACATTTTGAATATGGTTCCATCCCGCGTATCATCGAGGAAGACAAAGGCAAAGGCAAGCAAGAGTGGGAACTACGAGTTCTGTACAGAGGAGGGAATCGAACACCTGTCCTCGGCAGCCGCCCCCCAGCTGTACCTCCACGAGAGGCAAAAAAAAACTGGAAGGGAAATCGGAACCTTTCACCAGAATCTAAATCTATAATACCCTCACCCACCTGCACCGGAATAATCCCCCCCTCTCCTTTTCGTTCCAGTTCCGACGACCACAAGTGTGATAACGTGAGGGAGAAAACGAAACTACGAATATTCTTAAGATGTTCTCGCAACAAAGTCTCATTCTTTAAAGAGCACATCAGGCGACGTTGTCCTCAAGTTCGGCACGTCCCCTCACGGATGACGGTACACGGATTAGCACAGTGTTGAGGGAATAGTGAGACCCAGTGTCGTCTGAATTCGTATTGGATCCTTGAGACTGATGAGCATGGTAAACACTTGCTATGCAGCAACTCTCCGACGATTCCACGATCCATGGGCGGTGTCGAGCATCATCCTTTCCATATGTGTCCTCCTTGAAAGGGCATCCCTTCCAGGCTCTCTCTCTTCGGGGTTCATGGTGACACAGTACGGCTTTCAGCGTCCCGAAGGGTTTAAAGACGGTGGACGTAGCTGGACTTCATGGAGGGGACCAGCACCAGACCCACTATACGAGCGTCAGAGGTCATGACGCGTCCTCACGGTTTGCGAAAGCGTTAAACTTGACGAATTCAGGAGTATGGGGCTACCCTATCACAGGTCGCACGGACCTCACCCCCTTGAGCACGGTGCTTGCACGGCAAGGGTATGACAGGCTCAAGGGTCATCAGGCTATCATACCCGTGGCTTACATCGTCGTCCTCATCGGACTATCGTGTGTGTGTGTGTGTACCTCCCACAGTTGGTTCGCTGGTGAAGTTGGATGCTGGCATCTGTTGAGTTACGTGGTGCTTATTTTGGTACTGATCAGGGGAGGTCATTCATACCCAGCAGGTAAGTGATGTATGACGCTCGCGATGGAAATCTGAAAATCCCATCTGACAGTAGCCGGGAGTGTACCTGTCTGCAAGGTATACATAACTAGCGCGTTCTTCGTTTGAGACGTCTCTGACGTACCCGTTGATCAATACGTTATGACGTCGGACATTGGAATCAGCGGCTTGTTACTTATTATCCACATACTGTGCTGAGACAGGCTTGCGCAACTAAAACTACGTCAGGTTTCGCTTGGTTCAGATCGTATCGCCCCCAAGCTGGTCTTTAAGTACACGGTCTCTTGCGGTGAGACGTCAAGTACACTTGGCGCGTCGTATCTTTTCGTCTTCCGGTATCTGAAACGTCTCAGCGGCTGATGTCTGTATCGCTTATATTGACAACCCCGTCTCATGAATTACACAACAACGATTCCAATATTGAGACTCAGAATATCCAATATATATATATATATATATATATATATATATATATATATATATATATATATATATATCTTATGGGATATTAATACAGTTTAGCTGGAATGAGAAAAACTTCCATTTCTGCTACCCCTGGCCGTCATATCCAGACATTCGGATAACTTGCAATTTGGACCTTCTTAGAGATCGGTAATGATGGAAGAAATGAGATTCGACTCTCTCTCTCTCTCTCTCTCTCTCTCTCTCTCTCTCTCTCTCTCTCTCTCTCTCTCTCTCTGTATTCGAAAAGGTGGAAAGTGAATGCAAAGAGAGCATAGAAGGAAAGCCACACCCGACGGTACATTAACATGCAGGAAATTACTATTCCTTGTGAATTAAATACATTTGGCGTGAGGGCGGGCTAGATGCGATCGGCTAAACCAATTTGTCGTGGGGGAATGAGGGAGGGAGAGGAAGGGTGTTGGTGATTGGTGCTTCTGCTGGCGGACGCCTAACCCTCCTCCCACGTTAACACACACACACACACACCCCAAGTACTCCCTCGCTCGACACCAAGACAACTTACTATCTAATTACCCATCTATCTAATTATCACCGGCGATAATTTTCCCCTCCTGTGTGTGCTCCAGGTGGATTACCAGGGAGCGGAGGGAGACTATTGATACTGGACACGGTTATGATAGCAGCAACCGGGTTTGGTGAAGCAGATTGTAATTTGCCCTCCCAGTTTTGTCTTGTATATTTCCAAGGGCCTTCAGTGTAATCCTACCACCCTCTTCTGTGTGATGTCGCTACTTCAGGAAGCAAATGCTGTCATTTTGCGTGTCAGTGCCCGGTGGCATGTCGCGTTATAGAGAGGACATGCTCGTGTGGACATTATTATGATGGACGGAGCCTGGGTTAAGAGGGAGGGAGTCAGGGAATTGTTTTTGTGCCCTGTGGCAGCGTTCGTATCCACCTCCAGTTGATCTCACTCTCTGCCACCGCGCTGCAGGCGTGGTGTGGGTGTGGGTTGCGTGATGCCCCTAGAGCAGCTACGTAGGTATACCTGCCGCAGACCAGCCACTGCTGTTATTAGGTAAAAGAACGTCATTTTTTTTCTTGTTTTTTCGAAGCACCGGTTCCGATGTGCAGGAGATAATGATGCACAGATTCTCTCTCTCTCTCTCTCTCTCTCTCTCTCTCTCTCTCTCTCTCTCTCTCTCTCTCTCTCTCTCTCTCTCTCTCCCCCCAGAGCACGGGGCCATAAGTGTAATAGAGAAAAAATAATAATAATGTAATCTTATAGAACCAGGAACTCTTCAGCAGTCTACCAGTCACAACATATGATGAACGCCACACACCAACTTACGTAAATATTAGGAAATTCGTGGAAAAACCAGTGGCCATACTTAAGGAACATTTAGGGCAAACCAGTGAAAGAAAACGAAACTCCCTGCGTGAATATAAAGTGGACTTGATCAGCTAAATATATATATTGATTACTCAAGGCATTCATGCCGGCCACGGCCTCACACAGCAGGACTTATCAAAGAAACAGTAGTGCATCTCCTCAGGTAGGTGGGTACCCTTGGAGGCTGGGGTTTAACAAAACAACAGGACTACTTAAAGGAAGGTATACGGACTGCCATCTCGTAGTTCCTATCATACCACTGAACTTGAGGGAGGAAGTATGATGTGTTGTAGTGTACATTTCCACACGATTCCTGCTGCTGTGGTGGTTCGACTCGAATAATTATATATTTATACAGATTAGTAGATTATAAAGTTCTGATTTCAGAAATTTAAGAAATGAAGAATGGAGTCGGTTCAAGAAGACTTCGTCAATGAAATTCGTCTTCTGTATTCTTTGCTACACCAGGAGAGAAGGCGTATTGGTTGCTTAACCGCCCGTGCGTGCGTTCATACACACCCGGATCACTTGCACAGGATGCAGCATGACTCCCGTGATGGATTGTGGACCAAACTTGCGCCATTACAGTTCACGAACTTCAGCATCTGTTGAGGTTTGGAGGTCGGGGTTTAAAGAATCGAGGGTCATAAGGAGACACGGATGTAGGGATAGGTTATTATGAGTTAGGCTGTTAAAAGTTTTTTGACCAAAGCGTGTGTTCATGAGTATCCATACACATTGGTTTGACGTAGCTTGGCTTCAATTTTATTTCCTTTTTGCCATTCTCGATCACCATAACACTACTAAGTACTCGGATTCTGCATAGTAAAGTGCAGTTGATATTGAGAAATGCCTCCCGTCATAGGCTGGGGTATAATATGGGCTACAGGCGACCGTGCCTCTCCTACAACGCAGGAGAACATGAGCCCGATGGACCGTTTCACCAGCTGGGGGCCGTCGCCGCTCACGCTTCCCACCCACTCTGGGCCACGCAGTTGTGACCCATGAGAGATGATAAAATATTTTTGAAAACGCGTCATTCCCGCGGGACATTACAGATAAGGGGTCGGATCTGAATTTTTTTTTCTCTCGTTTTGTATGCGATGCGTTTTTTTTTTTTTTTTTTTTTTTTTTTTTTTTTTTTTTTTTGTAGAGAAAGTGGGACAAGCGATCCCCCGTTTTGATACAACATTCACGTAGCCGATCTGTGGCTGTATTTTGAAGCTGTCATGAGGGAATTTTGTTTGATTTGGTTTGTAGTCAGCTGGTTTGATGTATCGTTTGTCTTTGGAATCAGGTCTACTATCGCGCGTCCCACCTCCGTGGTGGTAGACAGTGCTATTTCTTTTCTTTGGAAATTCATCATATATATATATATATATATATATATATATATATATATATATATATATATATATATATATATATATATGTGTATATATATATATATATATATATATATATATATATATATATATATATATATATATATATATGTATATATATGTATATATATATATATATATATATATATATATATATATATATATATATATATATGGGCCTAAACTTTATTGGTTATGTCCATGATTTGTACCTTGCTTTGTCGAAAAGAAATAACATTAGTTGATTAATTTTCATTTTTAACCGAACTGAATTGAATTGTAAGCTCGGAAAATCCCGGTAAAGTTAAAGTCGACGGCGGGAAACGTATGCTGATTGTAAAGTTTTTCCCTTGGTACGAGGGCGTTGTGTGTGTGTGTCGTGTGTTTTGGTACCTGTTCATGGTGCTCTTGTCCGGCCCGACCACAAGCGTCCAGTTAGGTAGACGTGATGTCTTGCGTTTGTCCGTCTTGGGAAGGCCAGTTTTA
This sequence comes from Panulirus ornatus, assembly GCF_036320965.1. NCBI lineage: Eukaryota > Metazoa > Arthropoda > Malacostraca > Decapoda > Palinuridae > Panulirus > Panulirus ornatus. Next base: position 11,829,283 of record NC_092252.1, on the reverse strand, counting down.
TTGAGGTTTTCATGGCGTCTCACTGACCTGTGTGGTATTACACACACTTCCCCTCTACCATGATGCCTTTCCTCACCTCTATCGTCCTTCATCATCCCTACCTCCATCCTCACTCATCATCCCCACCTCCACCTCCATCCTCCCTCATCATCCCCACCTCCACCTCCATCCTCCCTCATCATCCCCACCACCACCACCCTTCCTCATCATCCCCAGCACCGCAGGTCTCATCCAAGAGAGCCTTATCAAGTGAACCCCCTCACCCCATGAAAATGATACATGTGTGGCATTTGTATAATAAGACGAGTGTTTGGTGTCGCCCTCAGCCCCTTGCTGCAGACACTTGGACAAGTATCACTTGCATTCTTTAATACTCCTCTTGCTTCCTGATGTTTTTTCCACCGTACCATCTCCACCACCAGTAATCTTCCTCTTTGCCCTTCTTCATCAGTCCCCTCTCACCACCATTCTCCACCACCATTTGCACTGCCGTTCACCTCCAACATTTTTCCCAGCACCAGTTCACCCTCACCTGCTGTAGAACCACTCTCCCTCGCTGCCGTTCTCCTCCTCCACTCCTCCTTCACCCACTTTCCACCGTTTCTTCACTCCTATCTCCTCACCACCACCATCTTTCGCCCCGACAACATTGGTGTTTTGCCCAGCGCTCCAGAGAGGAGCCTCCCTCACCGCTGGAACACCTCCTCCTTAGTTCCAGCTGTAACATCTTTCCAGGCCGCTGCCATCACCAGGGTAATGCAATAAAAGGCAGAGTTCGTGTGATACGGAACCCCCCCCCCCCCCACACACACACACACACACACACACACACACACACACACACACACACACATCGCTGGAACTTTGGTAAACTGAGAAGAGACGTATATAGTGCTGGTTTTTTGTCTTGGATGTATTTTTATGTAGTGTTCACTCTTGCCTTGTGTATATATATATATATATATATATATATATATATATATATATATATATATATATATATATATAAAGTTTGGCGAGTGTGGTCTTGTTTATGAAGCCAGCCACCATGTTTCTTTTAATTAAGTTTCTTCGTAAGGTCACCGACACTCAATGCGAGGTCTTCGGCCGTATTTTTATGGAGGCTGGTGACTTTTATACCTTAACTTTAGTTATCGGAGACTCTTCCGCCCCTCACAGCTTGGTTCTTCGAGAGCGCCACGTTGTTGTGCCTCTGATCGGTCGAGCTGTTTGAGGCTTACGTACGCCTTCCACAACCTGATGTGTCTGACACACCGACTAGGACTTTGTCCATGTCTTTCTGTGTCCTTAGTTCGATTCTGGAGGCTCATATCTACCTCCAGAGTTGCTTCTGTGGGTCAGTCAGACTGTCTGAGGTCGCAGCCTGCAGTCCTACATACGTGTACCTACTACATCCTGGCGAGAAGGTACAATGATCCTTGGTTATATGAGGACTGCTAATCTGTGTTTTTCCACTGGCCGTTTTGATAAGGGTAGGAACGTTGTTTGCGAGTCCACTGACCCGCTGTGCGACGCCATTGACTCAAAGTATAAAGCGGACAAGTTCGTATTGCCGATGACTTTTAAGAAAGCGAGAGACTCTGCTAACAAAGCGGTGATTCTGCTCATATTGGCTCTAACCTTTTCCGTGAGACAGAAACCTTGTCGAAAAAGCAGGTGACCTTCTTACAAGTAAGGCCTATGACCTTGTTCTTGTGGCTAGCCACGCCGTTTTTATAAAGGCCAGCCTTGATGTAGTTTAGTGGCCGGCGTTGTTGTATGTAAATCTAATGATTTTGCTGATATGGCAACACCGTGTGTGGGTTAGGTGACCTGGATTACGCGAACTTCAGTTCGGTAACCTCCTCTGTGAATCGCATGTGTTATTGACCGTGTCAAGTGGGCTCTTTTCAAGGTCAGTGGCATCAGGGTTGTGGAGAGCTCCGACCTCTATTTATAAGGCCTCTCTGTCCCTGTTGGTCAGACGATGTCACGACCTTCTTTGTAAAACGCTTGTGACATTCTTCAGTTACGAGGTTGAAGACCGCATGAAAATTTCACGGAACTCAATTTTTGATGTTTATAAGGTCGGTAAAATTTCCAAGTCCTTAGTCATGAGAATGTGTATATATATATATATATATATATATATATATATATATATATATATAT